>NW_027466497.1:422500-620000 GCF_050575085.1 Anarhichas minor | reverse complement strand
CAACTTTAAGTTTAAGGGCATTCAATAAAATACCAAAACATTGCACTGTCCCACTGTTGTGTTTTCTAGTGTAAACATTTCGGTGACCACTTTGAATTAATTTAGTAAGTGTTAAGGCTACTGCCAGGAGCCGGTTAGCTCAATAAGCAATCAACCTGTGACCGCAGTCTGGTAGGAAAGCCCCCCAGCGAGAGCAGCGGGCTTTGAAGCCAGTGTGACGTAGAGGCAAATGCGTGGAATTACAACTTCTGGCTCTGTCTCGTGATGCCACTGGGCCCAAACATACTTTTCCCCAGAGACTTTCCCAATATCAGGCTGTGGGAAAAAGTCTTTTTTTCCACAGACTTGCATCGGGAAAGAGCCGTCTGTGACTCAGCGGATCATTTTTTTGAGGAAAATCAACTTCCCAGTATGACCACTTAAATAGCCCTTATTTAAATTATGTAAAAAAAAAAAAGGGTGCTTGTTACACTCCTCCACTTTTATAATGTATCTCCTCCTCCCTGTCTTTTCAGAATGTGAACGGTATCAAGTACCACGCCAAGAATGGTCACCGCACGCAGATCCGTGTGAGGAAACCCTTTAAGTGTCGCTGCGGCAAGAGCTACAAGACCTCGCAGGGCCTGAGACACCACACCATCAACTTCCACCCGCCCGTCTCCACCGAGATCCTGCGCAAAATTCAAGGCTAGAGGCCGCGCTCACACCGATCTCTGCCCCAAACATAGCCCTGTCCTGACTTTCCTCACACGACCCTTTTTATTCCAATCCCACACACTAAAGGATCAAGTGCGTGCTTTAATTCTCTTTTTTTCATCCTTTTCTTCGTATGCGTTACATTATTCTTTTCTATCCATGTTATATCAATTGTAGTTAACAAAAAAAAAAAACAGTATCTTAGTAGTACTTTTTATTGTTGTACATTTGCACATTCGTATATGCTATCACGTTATTTTTTTTCCTCTATTGTTTGACTCACATAAGGTGCTAAACGTAAAAAACAGAAAGAAAAGACACAAAAACAAATGACATGAAAGAAGACGGGAAACGTAAAAGATGTGAAAGAGGAAGTGCAAGCAAGCCCCGCCCCTTTCCCTACTCGTCTCTGAGTGGGATGAAGTTGACATTAGTGCCGATCTGAGTTCAGTGGTTGTGTCGCTTCTTCGTTCGATTCAGACGGTTCACTGAGCTTAGATCTGTGCCTTCAAAGTAACTTCTGAGGGTTCCAGTGCAAGAGTTAAGTTATACTTTAAATAGATATATTGATATATAAACAATAGACAGATATGTATGTGTACATAAAAATATATAAAAGTATTCATGAGCATATACATAAATAGTTACATTTCAAGCTTTATTTTATATATTTTATATATTTTTGTCGGTGTATTTTTCTGTGTATCAGTAAGTGTTCCTTTCATTCCTTATTTGCTGAGACGGCCAGGCCGAGGTCAAACCGCTGCCTTTAGGTTTGGAGAGTTTTCTCCCGCCACACCCTAGAGATGAAGAGCCAGAACGCCTTTCGGTTTGACACTCTGAATTGTGTGCGATGTTTCACTGTTGATCAGGAAGGAGCGCTCGGCGCCGAACCTGTTCGAACACGGCCCAAGGCCAACGATCCATATCGTGAACATTTCATCCCCACGGAAAGCCATCCATGTATTCCACATCTCCAGTGTTTCCTCATTCAGAGTGCCAGAGCTGTGTTCAAGAGACTTAGCCGCGAACGCCGGCTAAGCATCATATTCCAGTTGCCAAGATCTTTGTTGTTGTTTCGTTTTTTCCATGATGTTGCCAACAGCTCTCCACTGCCAAACACTGACCATACCATGTGCCTGATGAGGGGGGGGGGGAGGGCGGTTTCGGTGGGTGGGTGGGTAGAGGGTGGGAGTTAAAATGTTTTCACCCTGGAGGTCGCCAAACGCGTGGCAATGATTTTCTTCTTCATTGCGCCTCCAAAATGTGCGCATGAGTGGATGTACATCGACAGAATGTTCTCGTGCATGCTTTCTGTGTCGTAAAGAGAGAAATAAAGTGTGAAAGATTTGTGTTTGAAAGAGATTATCACCTACAGCCCGTCATTCTGTGCGTGTGTGTTGTAGACGAGAGCATTCCAGTTCATTGTGTGTGTGTGTGTGTTTCAGCAGTATCCAAGTCATCAGCCTGTAGAGTGTTCCTGTATTCTGTGTGTTTCAGTGCTCTGGTGTGTGTGTGTGTGTGTGTGTGTGTGTGTGTGTGTGTGTGTGTGTGTGTGTGTGTGTGTGTGTGTGTGTGTGTGTGTGTGTGTGTGTGTGTGTGTGTGTGTGTGTGTGTGTGTGTGTGCGCCATGCCGCTGGTTGGACTCCTGTGGAGCAGGATGGCTAGCTAGCAGTGTCGCGTTATGTTGTGTAGCGGTTAGCCAACTTGTTGCCCCTTGACTGGGAATTCATCGTTCATTGCCTCTTAAGAAAAGAAACAAAACAAGAGCGTTGCAGTGCAGCCGCCGCGTGCCAACACACATTGTTTCATAACATCGTTTCCCACATCGTGCACAAAGTTTTAAAATCTGCAGAATGCTCAAAGAACGAGCTTTTGTTCTTTTGAAGTGACCTCTGACATGCACACACCCTCCCGTCCTCCAGACTTATTTTCATACACCTTTTGATACTTCATTTTCCACTTATTTATTTAGGGGGTTGAATAAGCTAATTATTTAACTCTAATTTCTTTTTAACATTCTGTACTGTACTTAACAATGCCTTTAACTAGTGTGCTACCTAACAATAAGCACAAGTATGTGTGTGTGTGTGCCTGAAAGACATCCATGTCTATTCTGAAGCACCAATAAGTGAACCAAGATCTCCCAAACTCTTGGTATCAGTTTCAAAGTGCATCCGTGGACTTACTACCCTGACAGTAATGGTTCGCGTGCGATTAGA
Organism: Anarhichas minor; assembly: GCF_050575085.1. Lineage (NCBI taxonomy): Eukaryota > Metazoa > Chordata > Actinopteri > Perciformes > Anarhichadidae > Anarhichas > Anarhichas minor. Next base: position 617,082 of record NW_027466497.1, on the reverse strand, counting down.
AAAGCTTCATTCCTGCCTCTCAGCGTAGGGGAAGACTTTCAGAGACGGAGACTGTGAGTCTCTGTCAAACACTCGTAAAAACCATCCCCGCTTCACGGACACCACAGTCACCATGGCAATAGTTTCAGCTTCACACAGGGTCCAATTGCAGTATTACACATATGGGAGAGGAGGAGGAGGAGGAGCGGAGGCTGTGTGCAGAAGGAGGCGAGGGAGGGGGGTTTCAATATACTGTGTACAGTGAATGTATTGTAACGTGTCTGTTGTCAAGTGCTTTTAAATTATATTTTCGTATGTAACGTGGAGACCGAGGTTTCCTTTTTGTATGGGGGGACAACAGGTTCTGAGCAGAGTGACTTGTAAATGATGTCAAACTGTCTTTCTATATAAAAGAGAAGCTGCATAAATGTAAACAGGAAATGACTGAAAAAAAAAAACATAAAAATAAAAGTGTAAAACTCTGTAGTTCGGACTGATGGTCATTTCTTCCCCCTTTCAACCCAAATAGAAGAAGATGTTTCGGTTAAATGCATTAAGACAAGCTTACTTTATTCATAAAGATCTTTGCAGTACACACTTAAACCACCGTCCTGACATTCTCACGTGAAAAAGGGACTGGACACATGACATACACACACATTTGCCTCGTGGTTACTGGGCATGTGCAATTTTTAAAGCCTGAATACAACACTGTCAGGGGGTCACTTTGTAAATAGACAAGCGGTGATGTGGAGACACACATATAAATGACACTCACTCATGATTTGGACCTGCACACAAAGCAACGGATGTTTTTCTTCACAGTTGTAACGTTAAAAGGTGGAATTACACAACAACAGAAGTGTCTGTAACTTGGTGTCCTGCGGTCCGTTTGCCTAAAACGCGACAGTATCTCCGCTGAAATAAAGAGACCAGCCTTGTTTTTCTTTACCAACTGACCAAAGTAAAACATCATTGGTCCGTCATTCTTTCATAACGGAAAAAAAAAAAAGAACAATGAGGGGAGGCAGAGTCACGACAGTAATTCACAGGTCTCTCCACAACTTATACTTATTTTCATATGTACAGTACATTCAGAATAAAGCCTTATTTAGTGCAGATACATGAAAACGTAGTGCTGTTCCTGTTTAAACCATCTGACGTCTTACACGTACAGTAGTACTGTAGTTTTGGGAGAAATCAAAGATCACTTCCCATTCAAGTCAACAAAAAAAAAAAAAAAGTTTTCCCACCACACACTCCGATGACATCACATATTCAGATCTCACTCTGCATTTACACTTAAAAAAAAAAAAAATACATTTTCTTATCTCTTCTGCCTTTCCCAGCTTTGAAACATGTGGACAATTAAAAGATGAAGACGTCTCGGCCGCTTTATCACACGAGAAGCTTACTCATTGTAGATAATATCCAGGATAGACAAAGAACCATCGACATACGAAGATGCTTTCTGCTTCAAGCTCCAGCTACAATTCACTCTCTCAGCCTGAACAGCTGTAACGTTTGTACTTTTGAACACATAATGAATGCATGCACTACCAATGGTGCTTTAGTCCCCTTTGAAGCAGAAAGATGAGCATAGAAATGAGACAAAAGTAAAAGTAGTACTTTTCGCGAGTGTTAATGATCCCTTTACCCACGGTGTATTAAGGTGAAAGCTACCCTACGTAATACCTTAAACCTTGGTGGAGCTTCCTGGACTACATTCTTTCTAACCTTTGTTAAAGATTGCAAAAAAGTGCTAATGATTGTATATTAACAAGACACCTTGACCCAATCAAAATGAACTAATAGCTGACGACACACATTTACCCATACGATGAGTCAGAATTCGGGGTTTCGGCCCTTCGCGCAACTTCATTCAATCTGCTCGAAGTTGAGCACGTGGCCGTCAAAGTGCGTGAGGACGTGCCTCTCGAAGAGCTGCTGCTGACAGTTGAGGGGGAACTGCTCGGAGCAGACGGGGCAGACCTTCCAGTGGCTTTCCACGTGCTGCTCGAAGCTGCGCTGCTCAAAGTGGGGGGGGAAGATCACCTCGCAGAGCGGGCAGCGCTTGTGAACACTACTGGAGAGAGAAAAGGAGAGGGCGGGGGAGAGTTGGTGAGATGTGTCGGTTTGGTTCGGATCCTATAAGTGTACACTGACTTTCTCTGTATGTTATTCCGTTCAGTTCAAATGTAACTACGACTTCTTAAAACATCCTTAAATAAGAAATTCTACAATGATAGTTTCAGCTCTCACTCTGAAAGTTCACTTTTGAAACAGCGAGCTAGATTACATGTTGTATATGTATATGTACTGCATATTATACATATTGTGCATGCAGATATATATGTGCATACTTATGTATAAATAGGTTTTGTGTTTAATTCGCCTTCCTCTGTTGCAATTGTTGTTCAAACTGTTTCGTTTGTTACATTTCTTTGACTGTTAATGCAGTACGTCTTTGCTGTTTCATAATATCTTGTTTGTTTATTCCCTACATACACACACACAGAGATGTAAAGACGACCAGTTGTGGATTTTAGTTCATACTTAACGGACGAATACGACAATAACGTTTGAAAAGAAAATGAACAAATGAATGTATTTTGATAGGATCCACCCTCAGGGGACACATTGTGGTGTTTCTGCAGGATCAGTTGGACCGACATCGCGTGCTTCATGTTTACACGATTAGGCATCTGAGATGCATTCGGGCTGGCTACGTGGTGACTGGAGAGACAATCGGGCAAATGCGCCTCAGTCGCACTCAAAGCCACTCAGAGGTTTCTCAGAGCTGTATTAAACTAAACAGGCGGAACATGTTCGCTTCCATGAAAACAAGCTCTTACGGGGAATTATTGAGATAATAATGTTGTTAAAACAGGGCAATTCTTTTTTTTCTCTCAAGTGAATGCATACATGACTCTTTACTCCATGAAGTCAGCCACTCTGTGGGTCTGGACAAACAGCGAGGGATCTAAATTCCTTTTTATTTATTTTTTAAACATTAGCTTGGCTCAACACTGGGACAGAGGTGGACTGTCCCCTCTGGAAAAAGAAATCCTTCCCTAAACGTCTCTTTGCTATCTGTGTTCATCACATCTGTGTTCATTTATTCTAAAGTTATTTATATGTGTGTGGGTAGGCACACTACCTGGAGTCAAAGCAGAAGCTGCCCCTGGCTTCTCTACGTCTACTGGACTGATGATCACAGGACGGCTGAGCCCCATCAGCAGCCTATGAAACACAAACGCACACAAAAGGATGGAAAGTAATGGCCCTCTATTCGCTCCTCGAGCTGTATGCATATATATGTCTGCTGTAATGTTTCTATTGTAACGGCAACCCACAGTAAACCTTCCTCGCTTGCCTCGAGTCAGTTTGCTCCCAAAACAACAAGACGACATAATCTGACGGACACAAAGTGATCTTCAGTCTGTCCCTTTGCAAGATCTCCCCCAATTACTCTCCGAGCCCTTGTTATCTTCGTCCCTCTTGAGCTCTGAGGGAGTGACGTTAATTAGAGCTCTATGCAAATTAGTTCATGGCTTCATCTTTTAAGGGCAAGCTCCTATTCCCTTCATTCACTGAGGGGGAGGACTCCAGAGACGGAGAGAGAGGGATTACCGTGACAGCAGTTCTGTGGATGCTAAAACACGACGGGAGGGTAAGAAGCCAAAGCCTGGGGCTTAGTTTGTCATGCATTTAAGTTGCTTTAACATTTGGAGGAGGTACTATAAAAGAATATCGAACATACCGCTGTATTGAGATCAAACTGATGCTGTGATCAATTGTGGTACTATAACTTACAAACTAAATATATACTATATAATATCCGTGAGGAGAGCAGGCAGAAAACAATCATGTTTGCATAATCTGATGCATGTAAAACCTCAACCGATAAAAGATGAATTCAAAATGAATTGGCTTGTTAATAGGCGCCTGGGTTTTTTGTGAGCGAGTTTCCATCCTGTATTTGTGTTTGTGTGCACTTACGTTGCGTGGCTCCTCCGGCGGATGCTCCAGACTCTCGGGGGGGCTCGTGCTGCGGCAGGGCTGGCTGCAGACCACCTCCCGGTCCCAGCCCGGTGCCCCGGGGCCCGGACTCGGGGGTGTGATTGGGGGTGCACAGGGAGGGGCGCAGGGTGGGGCCTCAGGGGGAGGACGGGGCATGTCCTCCGGAGAAAGCGCGACATCCACCCGGTCTAGAAAAACAGTGACACATGGAGGTGTTGTCAAATAGCAGCAAAATAAAAGTGAAGGGATGGAGAGTCGACGTGAAAGGTCCGTCAAAGTCTGACTTCCTCCCACCTCGTGTGCTGTCAGTGGAGTAGGGGTTGCCGTACTGCAACTCAGCAGGCCTGTGTGGGACCAGTGGTGGAGGAGAGGGGTCCTGAGGGTATGGCAGCGGGTAGCGCAGCACCATCGGCTGCCTGATCTCAGCACCCTGAGCACCGGCTTCCTGCTGCCTGGACACGAAGCGCTGCAGCTCCTGAGCGGGAGACGGAGACAAAATCCAGCGTCACAGCATCTCTCGGGTATAAACTACATATTGTCAGCATGCCTTTTACAGAACATCTTGCTCACAAGCTTTCCTTTAAGTTTGTACAAATTATATATTTCACCTTTACATTTTCATACTGTAGATATGTTTTTTATTATTTGATCTACACCTGTATGATGTCTATCTACATTTTTTATGTTTTCCTTTCACATTAAATCCTCTTTCAGATCATTGATGTTGCTGAATGTGTAAAACTATCTGTTTCGAAGAGAGAGGGACTGCTGAGAATAGCTGCAGAGAAAGAAATACAGCAAGAGCACATTTTCACTGTTGGAACCACACGAGGATTCAATATCTTCAGCTCAGAGTTAAGTTTCCCTCTACATTGTTTCTGCCCTTTGTGATTATATATGAAGCAAGAGCATTAGTACCCTACTCATTACTGTAATGGGTGTCAGACTCTGGCTCCCTCTGCTCTGGCTCTGCTGATGGAGGCTCTCGCCCTCTCCCGCTTTTACTTCCCTCCTTCCTCTCGCTAGTCCCCCCCCTTGACCTCCTCTCTTGATGACTTCATTAGTGCGCAGCTATCAGGTTTAACATTTAAACCAGGGTTGGGAAAGGTGAAACAGACACGTCGCGTGGCATTTGCACTGTCTAATGGCACTGTACCAACGGGCGAGGAAGCAAGTATAGATGTATTAATTAGTGGGGAGAATGGAGAAGGAAAAGAAAAGCTACAGGAATGAGTTCAGACACTGCAAGCCAGTTAATACGGCTATAATCTCTATAAACAGATATGTGCATATAAACGCAGAATCTGTATTTGCATTACCTGCATTCATGAGCTTATATCTGTTCGTAGAGATGAACATAGACAGGGATGACAGCGTGAAGCAACTGAGCCTGCCACTTCCTGTCTGCAGACCGTGTCCGAGACTCCCTGATCTCATCAAAGTACCGCTGCACACCGTGTCCATGTTTGAATCGACTTACAGCTGCGATTCAGCTCTCTCTGCACATTAACACCATTAAAACCAAGTGCGGTGAGCACCCACACATATGGATGAGAGTGGCACTGACTCCTTTAAAAGCTCGTACCTCTTGTAGTTGCTCCTTGTCTTTGAGGGCCTGGGCGAGGTTTCGCTTCAGTTCTGTCACCTCGCTGGCTCGCTCTGCCATGTGCACCTACAGACGGGACACACACACACACACACACACACACACACACACACACACACACACACACACACACACACACACACAGGGACACAAAGCGTAGTACGGCTATGGTTCATTTCACTGTGTCTTCAAGGCGCCAACCATTTGCCCGTGACCTTTGCTGCGTCATTCCCCGTCTTTCTCCCCTGTCAACTATAATGAAAGCATGAAATTCCCCCAAAACATAATCATAAAAACCGTCTGATTAGTGAAAATAAAAATAAAATGAGAGGACATCAGCTCAATTACTGCTTCAACTAGTAGACGGGTAAGGAATAGTTTGAATAATAACATAACTAACAATTAAATTCATAATTTATTAATCTCATGATTCTTTTATAGAATAGTTAATTAACGGAGCCTCAGGCAGAACCTTCAAATGTCTTTCTGTCCAATAGTTCAAAACCCAAAGATATTAAATTTAATATCACACAAAGGCACCGACGTGCCGCATATGTTTACGACTGAAAAGCTGGACCTAGAGAACGTTTTGGCATTTAGGCTTACAGAATACTTAAACATGATTAATGGAATATCCGAATGGTTGTTAATTAATCACCTTCACATTGACTGATTGATACAGCTCCAAAAACAACAATCCAGCAGCAACGGTGACAGCTGATGGAAAAGGAAACATGTCGACTTTAACGGACCTGATACGATCCCTTTTATTTCCACTCCATTTGTGTTAACTGACGGAGAGGAATATCAGTAGGCATACACACAGGCAAGCGAGTGAACAAAAATATTTGGTCGGTTGACTTTTATTTAACCTGGAGCGGCGTCAAATGTGCGGCGCTTACTGTAAAACACACAGTAAAAGCCACAGAAACACGGCCTGTGTCCAGGGCAGTCTGCAGCAGACCAGAGGATCGCAGTAAATCTCAAACTTTCTGACAGGACTGACCCTGTGGGATAGTTTACATGGCTAGATGCCTGCTCTTCTCTCATCTCATCACAAATTTTCCAAATCCCCTCCTCTCCCGCGGTTTCTCTTTCTGCTCCGTGTCCGTCTGTCCTACTATTTTCACTCCTAAATTCCGCTTGCTTCTCCCCCCGTCATTCTCTTTCATCTCCTTTTGTCCTCTCTCGCTCTCTCCCCCTCTTTCATGAATTTACTGCGCAGCATTAGAGGGTTAAGTTCAGGTGAAGGGATTCTGCAGCCGTGTGTTCCTGCGCCCTCCCTCCCCCCCCCCCCGTCTATTCCTCCCCCACGGTCCATCCACTGGGTGGCTGATGTAAACAGCCGTAAAGCATGGCGCTCTGCGGCTGCCTCTCTTGTCAGTCTCCGGGGCCATTAAGAGCGGCTCGAGGCCCGGGGCACTCGCCTCAGACAGGAGACTCTATCAAAGACAGGGGAGAGCCTTATTTACAGCGCCGATAAACACACGCTCACTCAAGGAGATTAAATGCCAGTAGGTACTTTGGCAGACATTCGCACGCAAAATGCAACAGGCCCCACATCGACGCAATGAGCTCAAGTAGTCGTATTGAATCACACACGCACACACAGGCTCATGTGTGGCATGGAATAACCCGGTTGCTCTGGTTAATGCCTGCTCATGTAAACTGTTATGAACATTTGCTACTCTGTGACCAAGTGTAATTGTTGCTACTTACAAGCTCTCACACAAGCTCTCACTGGTAACACACCAGTCCAGCAATTAGTTCATCTATTCCAGGGCAACTAGCTATCAAGCAACTATTAGCACTGTCCTTGAGTCAGCAATGGTAAGACACTTTAAAAAGATTTGTCTCGTAGTTGTTCTGCTTTATTGGAATATGTAGACAGTGATGTAACAATTACATTATTAATTAAACAGAAAATAATTGTTGCAGTAATTTCACAAGCAAAATGAAGCAAAAACATTTGAACATTTTCTTGCTCCAACCTCTCAGATGTGAGAATTGCTGCATTCTGGTTATTTTAAATGTAATATCTTTGTTTTTTGCAGTTGCATGGACATAATAACCTACTTGCCGATGTGCCCTTGGGCTCTGGCATTTTATGACTAGCATTTATTACTCGTTTGGGAGATTTTATGGACTATGTTAATCAGTAATGAAAATAATCATAAGTCAAAGCATACATTTTGCAGAAAAGGAATTCACTCTCAGAACACCGTATTCATAACACATTGTGTTGTTTTTGTGAGAAATATGTTTAAAGACAGGTAATAATAAATTATGAAAGAGTAAACTTTATAATGATGGTCCATTATTACTGGATCACAACCTCACAAGTTAATTTTCTTTGTGTGTGTAACTATATCCAGTGATAAAAAAACATATCAAAACTAAATGGACTGGCAAATTGAATTTTGAAAGGGGAGGATAAGGTTTACAAAACACTCTGGTGTAATAAAAATGGAGTGACTGTGTGTGCGATGAGGATATGATGAATAGAATATGTTCGTGTGCCCATCTACACTGGAGCATGCTTGTTGTTTTAACATATATTCACCAATGGAATGTTTTGTTGAGTGCACTTTGGTGGTACTTAAGGGCTTGTACATAACCTCTGAGCATTGGGAGAGTACTGATCCTTCATATTGGGTACATGTGTGTGTGTTTGTGTGTGTGTGTCTCACTCTGAATCGTTCCTCCTCGTTGGCCAGCCGTTGTTTGAGCGTCTCGTTGATCGCACACTGCTGCCTCCACTTCTCCTCCATCATCGCTAGCTCCTCCTCCACCGAGCGCGTCTGCGCCTTCTCTGCCTCCCCCATGCGCCTCCCCTCCACCTCCGGCAGCACCTGGTGCTCCGCAGCACCCCTCACGTCCTCGGCCTTCCCTGCCAGTTCCGCCTCGCTGCTCTCGTCGGCACTCTGCCTCTCGTCCTCCACCTCCACCCAGCTCGTCATCCTCAGGCTCTCCTCTGGCAGACTCTCCTTCTTCTCCTCTTTTTCTTTCTCCCTTTCCTCCCCTTGGTTGGCTCCGACCTCGGCCTCCACCTCGGCCCTCTCCTTCGGCATTTTCTCTCTCTGCCTTCCTCCCCTCTCAATGCTGATGTATGCATCAGTGTGTGTGTATTCCCTGTTACTAAGTTCTGGTGTTATTGTCATCTCAGCGGCTTCTTGTAGGACTGCAGCGGCTATGTTTCCTGTGGCAACACACAAAGTTCGAGTAGAACAAAGATGATACATAGCCAGCAGGACAGTCTTTGATTCGGGTATTAACAGTTGAATAGAAGTGATAATTATGGATATTTCAATACAAAAAACACTGTAATTAACATATTTTGTGAAATCACTCTCCGCCACGTAGACTCGTCTACTTTTAATTTACTTCCCAAATTTCCAAGAAAGATTTTTGAAAATTTCCCGAGAATCTGCCTCAACTTGTTGTTCTTAGATTGCAGTTTGTCTCAGCGAAGACAGCAACAGTAATAGCATAGTGAGAGAAAAGGGTTTTGTCCAGTCAAGCACAGTGAGTCACACCATGCACTTACTTTTCTTCATGTCATGTGATTGCAAAGGATTACTGATGATTGATCATACTGTCGTGGAACATCTTGTATTTCTACCTTTTAATTTATTTTTCAAAGACAAAAAGCAATCAGAAAAACAAAACAAACAAACAAACAAACCTCTCTATTCTGTTGGCATGGTGTCAACCTGTGTATATTTGGACAGTTATACGTGGCAATAAGAAGGTGTGTGTACCTGCCGTCGGTGACTCTGGACTCGGGGTCAGTGGCTCCTGTGTTGTCTCAGTGGATGCATTTCTCTTTGGCTCCTGCAAAACAAACACACACACACACACACACACACACACACACACACACCAACAACAAGAACAATGTGTTAACAAAACATAATTGCTGCAGCTTTCGGCATAAACTGACCTGGGTGTAATACTTCTTGTCGTATGAGCTTTACTGTACAGTACTCACTCCCTGTGACTCAGTTGTATTCAGTTTGGCCACCTGCCTTCGGAGGCGCTGACACTCCCGGTACTTCTCCTTGTAGTGCTCAGCAGCCATGTGAAGACGCAGCTTCAGCTCCTCCACCTCTCTCTGCAGCTCCGCCTCTGCCTCTGACACCACCATCATGCTGGGTGTCATCTCCCCACTGGTCCCAACACCCTGAGAGAGAGAAGGAAATGTGGAGGACATTTTGAAAAAAAATATTTTCCATGTCCTGCTTCAGAAGTCCCTCAGCTCTTGCCAAACATTGCACGGAAAGTGAAACACTGACCACTTCCTTCTGTGCAGTGCTCCTCATGCGGTCGAGCTGGCTCTCCATGCGTTGGCACTCGGCCTGAGCATCAGCTAGACTGGCACGGAGCTTGTCAGCTTCCATACGGGCGCGGTACAGCTCGGTCATCGTGTGGTCACAGGCGCTGGCTGAGTCGCGGAGCTCCGAGGCCAGCAGGGAGGCTTGCTGCCGGGACGCCTGAAGCTGCTCCTCTGCCTGACGCAGCTGCTCACGCACACGGGCCAGATCTGCCTATAAAGACATGTAGACGGACCATATATGTGTATAGATGAACTGATTTTCCCATATAGACACACACACACACATACGGGTGTACAACCACTGCTACCTTGTCAGCCTTGTGTGCCAGCAGCTCTTTCTCCAGGCTGTCCCGCTGGGCAACGCAGAGCCGGAGCCTGTCCATCTCCTCCTGGAACTGAGCAATGGTCACCTCCCGGTTCAGCTCCACCGCCTTCAGCATCTGCAGCTCCGCGCTCAGCTTAGTGTTCTCCAGCTCGGTGCTGCGCAGGTGGGCCTGCACATGGGACAACACAGAGAGACAGAAAAAAAAAAAAATGCAAAGGTCGGAATTAAGACTCAAACGGGCTCTGTTCGTTCAAAATGCACCTTTTAATTTATCCAGCCTTTGAGCTATGAAGAGCTTCCTCACACCTTGTAAAGGTCTCTCTCATCCTTCTCGTTCTTCAGCTGGCTCTCCAGACCGTCTCTCTCTGCTGCCAGTTTCTTCAGACGGTCACGCAGGCTGTGAAATATAATCAACACGTTTTGTACGGCTATCATCCTCGAACCAATCCACCTGCATCATTATATTACACTAATTCTCTGTTCAATGGCACTATGTGTATACATAGGTTTCTCAAATTATCAACCACAACCCACTGAATGTCGGTCAAATCTGTTTTGCATGGAGACCTCCCATTGATCATCTAAGGGGATTGAGAAATACATTTTACTTTGTCAGGCAGAAGTTCTTTTTTTAGGCCAATGGTTTGTGCTTTGTGTTGTTTTTTCCACACAATGTAGACAAGTGGAATGATGAGGATGTTGAGAAAGCAGAAGGCTGGCAAGAACTCCTCCTCAAAGTTATTTACACAGTCACATCCTCAAAGAAGCGGATGACTTTTGGATGATTGATGGTCATGTGCTAGCATTCTCTCCTCACCAATCCAGCTCCGTCTCTTTTTGCAGGCCTCTCTGGGTGACTCCGAGCAGGTCCTCCTCCAGCTGGCGGACCCGGTCCGTGGCCTCTAACAGCCTCCGCCTCACGTCCTCCCTCTCTTCTGACAGGCCCTGCGACGAGCGCAGCAGCTCCTGCGGGACAGAGAGGCAGCTGTGGATCACGGTGACGGGCGCTGCAGCCAATCACAGCGGCTAATTCAGCAGGCGCAACTTGGCAGAGGAGAACGAATGCGGAACAAAGACAGGAACTTGTGCAACACTTATGATCAATCACAGATGGTGACATTTCATGGGACGTACCACGGTCATGTTGCACAATAGTACGTTGCATGTGCCATATTTTTGTTTTCATGCCACTTTATTAGGTACACCCATATAAAACTAAAGCAGTCTACTCCTTTAAAAATCCTGCCCTCATGAAGGTTAGAATGTTTAGTTTTGGTTTAAAATGTTTAAGATTTTCTGCTACCAGAATATTATTTTTGCACAAATATATTTGATAAATATTTGCAAAAATTCACGTATATGGTCAAAGGTATTGTAATGCATATCTTCATTTTTAAAACTTGTTTTGATTTATTTTTTTTCAATAGTAATTGAACTGTTCCCTACCTCTATAGCCTGTTGCTAGTGCAGCTGTGAGAGTCTTACCTTCTTATCCCAGATCTCTAGTTACAAATTCAGACTGACGTGAGCCCTTTGATGGACTCAGAACAATCACTCAGAGGCTGAAGTTATTGATCAATTGTAGTATCCTGTGAAAGCATGCAGGACCAACCTGTCTAGTATCAGTGAATTCCTTAAAACACATTCCTGGTGGGATCCTATAAGGTTTGTCCTCCCGGTGTGGAAAGGCCTTGTTTGAACTTGCTGCTAATCAGCAGTGAAGGCTGCTAAATCATCCATTGCTAATATTGGTTGTGACAGAACAACATTCCTCTGAACACACCTTCCTTTCTATATGTCACTCACACACACACACACACACACGGTTACAGAAAGACGGAACACAAAGCTTCAAATTCAAGGACATATGGAGACAGACGGATAGCAGAGAGTACAGCCATCAGTCCACACCTGCACACACCAATGCATACTCAGGCCTGTCCCCCTCTGGGCAATTGCTCTGCATAGATTACTGTATGATTTTTACGGCTGGCGTTCAGGAAGCACTTTAGCAGTGCATAAAGACCTTATAAAAAGTGTACTCGTAAAATTAGCGGCCACAAAATATGTACTTATGTTTTCATGTTAAACTCAGGATATTTTCATCAGCGTGGCACGAGCTAACGCACCTACTGTAAATGTAAAAGAGACACATCACACAAGTCGTATATATCTACAGATGGACATGCCTGTTGAATGAAAAGCAGCATGGTAATAACAGTGTGTGTGTGTGTGTGTGTCTGTGTGTATTACCAAGTAATTTATGGCGATTTTGTCCTTCATAAAAAGAGCAGCGGACTAACTCAAAGCAGGCTGCTCTTACTCTAAGCCAAGACCGGAGCGCTGCACTAGGGGGCGATAAGAGACTGGATTCAAACTCACAAACCTCTTGGCAAGTTTCAGTGTTTCCCCCCTCCCTCCTTCTACCACCCCCCCCCCCCCCCCCCCCCCCCCCCCTCTCTCTCTGCTTTCCATGAGTTGACTGGTTTTAGGCGTGTGTGTGCCAAGATACTGCTTATCATATGAGCAACTCATAAATTACAAAATCTGAGATCTGACTCATCCTGGTGAGTGACTGAATGGGGGGAGGGGGGGGGGGGGGGGGGAGTGGAGGGAATAGAGTATAAAGTAGATGACATCGAGGTAGAGGTTAACTTGATTTCTGATCAATGTTCCCACATGTGTTTTTATTTACCTTGCTTCAGCAAAATACATTATAATAATATTCTAATGCCAACAAAACAACCCTGAAATGGAAAATAAAATTGGGAGAAAGAGAGTCAGGGACAGACGGACAGCGAGACAGACAGGGAGAAAATAGACAGTGAGAAAGCAGTGGCCACTGAATCGCGTGACTGAGTGGTGTTTGTCCCTGAGGCTGGGCAGGGCTCTTTTTTCAGGCAGGCGGTTTTGCGGACTACCCTCCTCTCATTCCACACACAGACTAAAAGGGTTTGCAAGCGGGTGGCATAATGAGTGTGTTTGTGTCTGTGTGCGTGCTCTTGTGTGATTGCACATTAGAGGGGCCCTGTGGTGTGGAACCTGAATGTGAGTGTGAGAGTGAAGGGGGGGGGGGGGGGGGGGGGGAGGGAGTTGGTGTTTGCGCATGAGCTTGTGTGTGTGTGTGTGTGTGTGTTTGTGTGTTTGACGTCATGTTTGTTCACTCTGCGGTCGCGATGGCATCGTCCCTGACGCCAGATGCCCAGGAAAACGGCGTCCCAATTCCGTTCTGGCCCACTGACTCAGGTCGTTAAAGAAGGAGAGAAAGATTGGCGTGCACACACACACACATATACACCAGCACACACACACACACGCTGCCGCTCTTTGTGTGTCTCTCAAACATGGACACAGATTATTCATAAATTCGGGTCTTTGAAGTTTTCAGACCTGTGATCACTGGCGAGGAACCGGCTCCACACACACTTGTATGCAAATAGGGACAGTCTGCCTATGTACACACTGACAGACAAATAAAACACACTGAAACTCTCAATGATGTTGTCAGAGCCCTGTTTTGTGGTTATGTAATATATCTATAGAACTTTTTTAATTAATAACAGCTACATTTTTTGAGCGATCATTTTTGTATCTATTAGGGTTGACTAGATGATGATCTCCTCTGGTACAAGGAGAGGTTGGACAGAGTTTACTCGAGCACGCACGTAGAAATGGGAACGGTAGTCTTTGACCTCCCGACTCCGAACTGTTTTGTTTGTTAAAAGTGAAGACAAATAATCTGAAATGAAGGCGACTGTTTCTGCGACTGCGGCACTGTGATTTGGACAGTTTCACACGCGAGATAAGAAGTGTTTAAAAGAAGTGTAAAAGACAGTCTACCACCGTTGTTAATCTCAATGTATTCACAAACTGTATCTGCTACATCTACACACTACTGTGCGTTGTGTGCCGTCACTCTTTCTGACCTGGTTGTGTGTCCGCAGCAAGCTGCACGTCTCCCTCTCCTGCTCCCTCTCCCTGGCCAGTCGTTTCTGCTCCTCCTGCAGCTGCCGTTTCTCCTCCTGAAGGAGGCGCATGGCCTTCAGCAGCTCCCTGCGCTCCTGCTGCGCCTCCTCCACATGCTGCCAGGCAGGAGGGAAGTTAAGTGTAAAGAGAGAGAGAGAGAGAGAGAGAGAGAAGGTGAGGGTGGCACCTGATTCTAGAAGATTTGGGTTGCTTAAATCACTTCGTCTTGTTCTTTTAGTGCCCCTGTCTTGGGACAGTTACAGTCATTTTGAAAACACTGGAAAAATGCTGTAAGAGGCTTAAATGTTCAGAGTTTTACATATAATTAAATTTGTGTTGTGTGATATATTTGTGCAGTGTATCCATTAAAAAAAGGAGGATTAACTCTCCACAGTCAGGTACAGAACACAACCTCTGGATCCGGTAGAGATCTATTATCTTCCTGTAGGACACTTAAATGGGGGCCAAGACCCGGGTAGATGCCTTTATCTGGCATACCTCTAGAAGGCCGGTCTTGGTGGTGACGACCAGTATGTCCGAGTTGCTGTCGTCCTCGGTGACAGTCAGAAGCTCCTCTGTGGGTGTGGCTGACCTGAACTGGAAGGGCGTACTGGCTCCTCTGATGTCACCAACATGTGTGACGTAACAAAACTGGTAGAACTCTCCGTCAGATTTAGGAACATAATAACCTACAAAGAGATAAAGGGTGTGTGATCTCTTTTTTGTTTTTCATTGGACTTAATATTCATTTAAATCAGGTAGTACACAAGATAGCATGGCAGCACGTACATTTATCGGAAAGCATTTACACAATATTTCCAGAGGTGACACATCATTTATACGTGCTTATATTTCAGGCAGCCCTTTGCTACACTGAGAGAGCTCACTGCAGTGCATCGGGGACATGCTCGGCTTGGTTCTCAGGGACGGAGGAGCAAGTACAGAACATCCGGCAGCCAACCGGTTTTACTGACTACTGACACACCACAGCACGCTCTCATATTTTCACTGTGTAATATCTGACCGTTCCAGGACCCAGTAAAACCAGTTTGCAGGCAATCAACCTGTGTATGCGTGTGTGGTTTGAGTGGTGCTCAGGTCCCAGGCCGCCGCTTGCGGTTGTGTTCCCTTATTTAATAAAAGTGCTGGTTTTTATGCATGCCGTAAAATGAAAGGAGTTGCTTCGGAATATCCTATGTCTGCATAGTGGCTTACTTAGAGTGTGTGAGTGTGTGTACCTTGAAACACCACAGTCCTGTGCACAGTACTTCCTGGTTCGTAGTTTTCAGGCATAGGAGACCAAAGGAAGGTGTAGTAATCTCTGGCTGTGTTCCAACCCACCTAAGGATGTAAACAGCAACCAAAATGTTGATCCACAACAACAAAAGAGTGGACAGTGTAGATGTATATATATATATTCATATTTCGCTTTATCTTTACCATTTCTTTATTATTAGATTTAAAAAAAACACAGTGAATGAAGAAAGCTGTGAGTACAGACAATGTTCAAGGCAAGAATGGAAACATTTAAAACCGTGCCCCCTCACTCTTCCACACACCTCCTCCTCCTCCTCCTCTTCTCTCACCCCCCTCAGTTCCTTCCCCTTTTGGGCTCACAAAAAAGAGGGGCAGTGGAGGTGTGAGAATAGGGTGGGAGAGCAGGGGTGTACGTAGCTTTGAATGCGTGTACACATGCGCAGACTTGTGAAATGGCAGAGAACAACCAACGTGGAAATGAGATGGGGGGGGGGGGGAGGGGGGGTCGAAGAAAAGGGTGAAAATTTTACACAAAATGCCAAGGGAGATGTAATTCTGTGGATTTCATGTGTTGTGAGGTGACAGATGATGAAAGAGAGTTGTGAACATCATAACTCAGGTCCTGCGTCGTAAATCTGTCGCGCAAAAAACGCAAAAAAAACTCTCCCTGTCTGGGCCGCTTTCGCACAAACACACACACACCTCGTTTCAACTCACATGTGGAATACATGTTTGTGACGTTACATAACTGCACTTCAGCTGTGGAGAGCTCAACCACCTGGGGGCTCTTCGGGACGTTTTAAACGTTGTTTAAAACGGAGAAAGTTTCTCCTTTGGACAGCTGCCATGTAATCATATAATATTACAGTTTATTACAGTTTAGGTTTAGTTGGTTGACGACGATATACTGGAAATTATAGGATGGAACACTGGGAGGGACTGAATATTTTTTTGAACCATGTTCACATAAAACACATTTCTGCAGGTAAATACTTAAATAAACAATCAATCAATCAATTAATCTAAGGTGGGGGGGAGAAATATATAGATAATACAAATATGGAATAGGCTAATACCCGACAACAGTAAATCAACCGAGCTCCTCAAAACATCTGTCAAAATTTAGATAATGCTGTTGCATAAAACATAATTGCAGTGTGTGCCTTATCAAACCATTACACTCAGTATAACGCTATTCCAAACAAATGGTAATTGTCGGTGTGGAATCCTGGGCCAAGTACATTCTTTCCACATCCAGCAGTATCTCAGTGGGAGGCTGGGCTGCTGCGATGGACACCTGCCAGGTTAGCTTGTGTGCTCACGTGTGTTTGCTTAAGACAGAACAGACATAAATTTTTGCTAATTGCAGAGTGAAGTTGACTGACATTTTGTTAGGTATGGTGACATTCCAAAACAGGAGTGATGTTATAAAATAATCACAGGCAAAGCAGCTATCAATCACGCAGCCAAGGTGTAAGGGAACAGCACGATGACACTTTAATTATACACTCACACAACGGGTTTCTCCCGTCAGACCCAACAAACATGCCACAACCGAAAACCTCCAAAGGGCTTTTTAGGGAGTTGTGAAAGTGTGTGTGCATGTGTGTTTAAAACCCAAACTTAACAGAGCTTTTACTGGAAAACAAACAAGTTCAATTTATCATGTATGGCACAATTAGTCATCATGCTAGGAAACAAAAGAAAAACGTCACTGTACACTGTTGATGTTTACTGTGTGTACTGTTTGAGCGCACCTCCATTCTAGGAGCAGGCTTGGGTCTTTATTATTGTACTGTGGACATCTTCTGCCACTAGGGGGTGTCTGTGTACAACTAAAATGTACAGTGGCTGTCTGTGCAGTCTGAGTCATCCTCATAGAGAGTCAGCTTTATTGCTCAGTCTCGTCCTCTGAAACAGGTAACGCCTACAGATGTGAAAGGTAAGAGAGAGAGAGAGAGAGAGAATGCTCTCTCCTTGAGTCATCTCTGCACAAAGGTATTGCCTCTGGGGGGGGGGGGGGGGGCAAAAAGACTGACGTGACAGAATTCCATCAATGTTGACCGTTGGTGCACAGCGGGAAAGCCAAATGTAATCAATCATTTTTTTTAAATCCAGCAACCTGTTGATTTTGACAGAGTTCCCAAACATCCTGACTTCAAGCCAAAACATAAGATTTATTAGCAGTTGTTTGGTGGCACGAGTCCCGAAGTACTGATCTCTTGATATATGTCCCACTGACAAAAAGAGGAAATAATCATGAGCTGAATAGTATATATGCATATACACACAAACACACGGCCCAGATTTTGCCAGAATTAAATAGATATATCTATGAACACACAAAAAGACAGACGTGTACGTCAAAAGGATGAAAGAAGCGTAGTCTGTGAGCGCCATCAAACAGCTTTCATTAGCGTGGATTACAACAATTAAATTTTCCAAATTGACTTTTTTCTTTTTTCCATATAAACACAGCGTCTTTATTCCTTTTTAATTGAGCTGGTGGATTTGAAGTCAGTTCTTAGACAACAATAAAATGTTTGTCTTTTGACGTTACGAGACATTAAGTTTCCTAGTTCACATTTCCTGTTAATTATGTGTGAGATTTGATGGCCTTGATAAAAGACCGGAGGAGGAGGTCGGTTAGCAGGAAGCAGAAGGAAAAACTGATGGAAAGACAGAGGGGAGCGAACAAGTGAAGTGGGAGGAAAAAGAGGTCCTAATAAGAATCAGAGTGGTTCATAAAGAGCACCAAATGTTTGCCCCCCAGCGAGACCTACTGCAACCAGCCCACCATGTACACTCTTCCTCTTTCCACAAGCTGAACAACCACACCAAAGCTTGTGGTGAGGTTTTAGGCATGTAGTGAAGAGGTGAACCATTAGTGTCAAGGCGGATGTATGTGTTATTGTACCAGCTGCAAACCTATGGCCAATTAATAAAACCGTAACACATAATCCATCTAAGAAACACTCTGGTAATGGGCTGGGAATAGTTCCAATCTCTAAATATCTTCTTTGTAGCATAGCTGTGTGTGTGTGTGTGTGTGTGTGTGTGTGTCGTACCTTGAAGATGCCCACCCAGTCTTTGGGGTTGGGAGTGATGTATGGGGTCAGGGTGAAGCAACACTCCAGGGGCTCCTGGGGCAGGAAACTCTTCCCCACGTTCTGGAAGATGACGTGGGCAAAGTTGGACGTCTCCATCACGCTGACGCTGCTGCCCGGCGACGAGTCCACCACCTGGAACGATGACATTGTGTCCTGTCGGTCACTTCATTTGTCTGTAAGACAAAAAGAGCAGAGCACAGAGAAGCTGAGCATCACGGCAGAGCGAAAGTCACACTTTTAGTCAAACACACACACAACGAAAAGACAAATCAAGTCAAAATGTAGTCAAAGAGCAGGCTTCCTTCCAATGGCAAGATCTCTAGCATGAGTTCCCACACATTCTCAGACAATATATGGATTAAGGAAAAGACCAAGCAGAGGTGTAGCACATGTGCACAGCATGCACCAATTCAGGGCCGGGGTGTTTACCATATTCCTCTCTAAAAACAAACAGAGGGGGTCATGTGCTGTACAGACTGTAAAAGCCCTCTGAGGCAACTCTGTGATTTGGGGCGTTGAAATTGATCCGACTTTATTTTAAATAATCACAGGACCTCAGTGTCCGTCTTAAAGAGCAAAACCTGCAGCCAATCGTGTTGCAATATCTCATGTCATGTATGACATTTACTACACAAAGAAAACTTTCATTACTTGACTTTAGTGCTGTCACCCATGCAACTGGTGCAGCGTCCTTAAATGACACCAAAGCCTGAGAAGAAGCGCTATCTTAGGCGTAAACATGAGGACATTTCACAACCTATGAGCCTTGTAAAGGGGTATAAAACAGATAAGCACATATTCAAGTTTGCATTACAGTTTTACCTCTGATGGGAGTATTATCATAGTGTGGTATTGTACCTTAAATTAAGAGGGAAATACATTATTTTACTTGTCAATTTTTGTCGTAATAGTGAGACAGAACTACTATGAAAACAGTGGTATAATGTGTCTTCTGTGGTTCTGGATGAGGTGGTGATGGCTTGGTGAGTCAGAGCCTTGGGCTTTAACGAGGCATATAGAGGACATGTGGTGTCCAGAGTGTTTGGAGCCTGACACATATAATACAAAGTCAACATATCTCTTTTAAGTTGTCTTCTGCAAGTCCCACAACTTTACAAAAACACAATACTGAATTAGATCACCCCGTACAGTGAAGGTTAGTTCTTTCACCACGTTGAACACCTCGCTAGCGTAGTAAAGGAGGTTGGATGCCAGTGTAACCATCCACCACTGTGACTAATTACCTTCACATTACAGCAAGTTGACTTTTAACAGAGCATGTAGTGATGGTCACCAGTCGAGGAGGAGCAGGTGATGATGTGCAGCTGCTTGCAGGTGATGCAACCACTTCATCCATTCATCGTTTACAGGGGATGATAACACAGCTAACACAACAGACCTCTCTTGCCCTACACATTTCCATTCAACCCAACTCCCCGACGAAGATAAATGAAAGTAAAAGTGACCAAGTCATGACAGATTCTCTATTCAGCTAACCAGCTAAATATAACACAACAGCCACAGTGGAAAACACTCATTTTTTGACGCATCATCTTACACACAGCTATGCCACATTAAACCAGCTACCTCGGTTAGTCAGGATAACCTTATTTACGGAGGCTAGGCAGCTAGCATTAGCTTGAGAACAGGCCATGTCGTGTCAAGTCACCAGCTAGCTGAACGTGAGCCTCGTCGGTCAGCTAGCTTGCTGACACACACACACACACACGAGAACACGGACATCGCAGGCGTGTATTTAACTTGAAATTGAAAGAGTACCCTTTTCATATGAATTCCACTTGCAAAAAACAGAGGGGATTTCTGCCGTACAGGCCGATGTTTTTGCCACTGTCCCCCGTTGTTGACAAAGCTCTGACGATGATGCGTCTCTTCCTGAAGGAGCAGATGATGCTGAACTTCCGGGATGCTGAGCAGCGTGATGCTGAGGATGCGTAAGGAGGAGAGACGACTGGAGAGAACTCAGATAATTACGTAACTTACTTAAAACAGTTGAGCAATCATATTCCCTTGCTTTCCATCCCTTCTGACTTACAACAACACAACATAATTAATGTGGAGATCCTCTGCAGTATATGTACTAGTGTGTGCCGACTATATAATGACACAATTTGTTGCAAAGCATGAT
Organism: Anarhichas minor; assembly: GCF_050575085.1. NCBI lineage: Eukaryota > Metazoa > Chordata > Actinopteri > Perciformes > Anarhichadidae > Anarhichas > Anarhichas minor. Next base: position 596,334 of record NW_027466497.1, on the reverse strand, counting down.
ATATATAATGCACAGGTAGTTGAATTATTGTTAAATGTATAGGTTTTTACGTTTTTTGTTAATTTAGAGTGGACACTGGACACACAGATACGGCTAAAGGGCATTAGCTAAAAACCACAGGATGTCCCGCCCTTTGCCTCGTTCCCATTGGCTGCGGAAACTCACCGAGAGCTGCGATTGGCTAAAACCACAGTCAATCATACCATTTCAGTGGTGCTTTCCTGGCTTGACAGCTGTCACTGTACGCCGAGGTCAAGGGGAAAGAAGCATGGCTGCGTTATTTAGAGGGTCGCGAAATGTATTGTTACGGTGGAATAAGCATGTGGACTTTGCTTTCGGTAACGTATACATGTCTATGTTGTCCGTTTTCTTGTGCTGTTGTTTTCCCCCCTGTGTGTTGAGAGGAAACGGAAAGCGGAACAGTCTCTGCTCCAGCCTGTTAGCTATTAGCTTGTTAGCAATCTGAAGAAAGTATGGATACTTACTGCTCGTGCTAGTGAAGTGAAACAGTGGAGACACAATGTCCCCTGAGTGGACCACCTGGTGCGTGGCGTTCACTCGTGCAGTGTGGTGGACAATGTGCTTAATGAGCATGATGAAACGTGAAACAATGGCCAGTAACAAGCTAATGTTAAATACCAGTGATGTCCTGAGATGGGTAGTAAGATCTGTACTGAGCACTGAATATGTTAGTGTACTTTAGGTGTTGTTATTGTCAATGCAACAATTAGTTCTTCATCACACACATGAACTAGTCTCGGATTGTAACATTGCCCACTCTGTCCACACCTCCCTGCCCCTCCTACAACAGCTATGTTTTGTAAATCCGCAACAGTGGATATTAATGTGAATGTTTCTAAGATGCTACTTTAAATCCAGGGAGCACTGACACTATATTACAGTTACTTTACTCTGGTCCTTTTGTCGCTTTATGTAATTCTCTTTTGTTAAAATAGTTTACAGCTACAGGGACCTTCCTCCAAAGGCCCAAATACGGTGCTTTTCTCTTTTCCCTTAAAAGCAGAGGTGGTACTTGTCCAAGTACTGTTTCAAAGTCCACCATAAAGTAATGCCAGCAACCACTTCAAATAGGCTGACATATCTGTGTGAATACATTAAGCCATATTATTATTATTATTATATTAAAATAAATTTATATTTTTATCGATTGATAATAGACAAAACTAGTGGCCAAGTATGCTGTAACGGACGGAATAAGCACTTTAAGCTTTAACAGACAAGTGAAATGTATAATCAGCCTTAAGTGTGGGAACAATGGACCTCATGCAAGAACATTCTCGTATTCTTATCTTTACTTTCCGCTCCGTGGGCTCGTACGAGGTCGCCACGTCAGATTCAGCAAACGCTCCTAACTTCAGATAAATGACCAGTGTGAACATGATGAATGCCATCGAAAAAGGTCTAAAAATGAAAGTATTATGTTTCAACTTGTTCAAAAAAATAAGTATTCGATGGACATGTTGCATGTAAGCGTGACATGATTCCCCTCTTAAACTCAGATGAGGGACAATGGGTCTAACGACAAACTACGGACTGCAGTGTTACAAGACAGACCGAGCAGAAAGGCTACATGTGCCTCTGGAAGAAGCATTTGTCATTTTAGTGTATCGCCTTGAAGGAACCGTGAATAATAATCTTACCGGAGTAATAGCAATCTGGTGTCTACTGTATACGTTGAAGGGTTGGTTGATTTTAAGGTTGGGCTTTCTGTTTGGGCTTCACTATCCAGACCTAATCCTGTTGTTGTAGTCTGGCTGGTCCACTGCCAGAGTTTCCACTCTGTTTAGTATCCGTTAACCTGGCTGGACCTTGACTGAGCCATCAGTGTTTATTAGCCTGGCCAGACTGCCCAAAAAGCTGGTTGTAACTTCTAACAGAAATATTGTCTTTGTTGTCACTGATTCTGATGAGAGCATTTCCTCCTGGAGAGCAGTCCAGTTGCTTATCGCTGCCGTTTGACCTGACGTCATTAGCCATAGCGTTAAGTTTTTCATAGCACTACTCATAGTGGAAAGTAGTCCTGCCTTCATTGTATGTCAGGCACTTTGAATCCCCTCTGTGTTACGTAAACGTACCTTGCATTCATTAGGTAAGCAGAATCAAGCACATTTCTTACATTGAGGATTGTAACGTGCTTGTATTGCTCTGAACAACAAGTCTCCTCACACCTCTGAAGGCGTCTTTGTTGTCTCGTCCCTCAGTGTCAACGCGATCAATGGCCTCAAAGACACCAGTGGGGTTTGTTGGTCTGGGAAACATGGGCAGCCCCATGGCCAAAAACCTGCTAATGAACGGTTATCCTGTTATCGCCACTGATGTCTTCCCTGAGTCCTGCAAGGAGCTGCAGGACCTCGGTGCCCAGGTAACACTCAGTCAGTATTCTATCGCATATGGACTTTTGTACATTTAATAGATTGCAAATAATATATAACATGTCAAATTTGGCATTAAACGGGCCAAGTCGGCCAAGATTACACACAGGCTTTTACCACCCATTCATTAAAACTCAGGGCAGTTTCTTTAGGAGAGCTACTAAATAAAAATGTGCCTCTGAGCTGACATGTTGTCATAAAGAAGAGCTATAATACATCCCATTTGTTCATGAAGACTCTTTATTGTGTTGTTGATGGGATGATATTGTGCAATATTCAGGTCGTAGACTCTCCCGCAGAGGTGGCAGAGAAGGCAGACCGCATCCTCACAATGCTACCCTCCAGTCCCAACGTCATTGAAGTCTACACAGGCCCGAACGGCATCCTCAAGTAAGTCAACTTTACTGTCACAGGCTCCATTTGTGACATTCCTTCACCCCGAACCTACCTCTGTAAAAACTATAAGAAAGGAACGGCACCATTGCGCCGTGTTTAACGAACAAACGGATTATGTTATCCACCGTACATGACGTGTTAATGCTTTTTGTCTTGCCCTCTTCAGGAAGGTGAAGAAGGGAACCCTGTTGATTGACTCCTCCACCATCGACCCTGCCGTCTCAAGAGAGATGGCAGTGGCTGCAGAGAAGATGGGTGCAGTGTTCATGGATGCTCCGGTGTCAGGAGGTAACGTGCACCTTTTTGAGTTGCTGTCATCAAAGTCCATCTCGGTATATTTGATTTTGTGTTTTTCAGTGTTGCTTGACCTTTGTAATTTGATGTCTGAAGGTATCGCAGGCTTTATTTCTCTCTTTAAGAGCATTACCAACGGTCAGGCATTATAATAGGAATTAGAAGTAGGAGTAGGTGACGGTATCAAAAGTAGAATCCGACTGCTCGTTTGTTCATTTGAGAATACCACTGACTGTGCTAGGTCTCTGACCCCTCAGCCTCACTTTTGAACTATCTTACACTCTTTTGTATATCTAAACTATGAACCTATGGGTTAGTGCTAGGACATGGGTTGTAATTACTGAGCGGGCCAGCCGGTAGGTGCCCTCTTGAGGTTTTATTGCTGCTTTTGACCGGGGGTCTTAAAGGCAAGGTTAAGGTTTTAAGTCCTCATTATGTTGGTGCTGTCTGCTCGTGATGGCTCCTTGACACAGCACAGGATCACCAGTCGTCCTTAATGGGCTGAGCCGCGGCAGAGAATCCCGTGTCAGAGCTTTTCATGTTGATGGAGCCGTAATGGCGGGTATCCCATGTTAGTGCCTTTCATGTCAGATAAAGAGTCATAAAGAGGAGAGAATCTGCCCTCGCATGGAGTGCAGGAGAGGAAAAGAGGGAGATAAGACATGAAGGAGACGCATCGCAGTAAAGCTGTCCATCTCTCTTTCTCACACACACACTATTCTGTCGTTCAGGTATGCAGCTACGTCCTGCCACTCCTGCACATGTGACTACTAACTCTGATCATTTGTTATTTGCTTTTTGTTGCACGATCTTTGATTCATGCACAACACACGCTGCAGCTTCCGCCCTCGCCCAGACAAACACAGACTTGGCCCACACGTGCATGTTTACCAGCTGGCGTCTGCAGAACAGACCGACAGCAGTCCCCGAGATCAGAGCGTTAAACCCGTTACTCTCCCTTAACACACACACACACACACACACACACACACACACACACTGTTTACACACTATAGACGGTGCACAGTTTGTGTGCGCTGTCCTCTGTGAAGGTTCTTCCTCTCCTGTCACTTAAGTAAGCCTCTTTTACTAGCCTGAGATGACCAATGATTTACCTGCTACCTCTGGCCTTTGCAACTATAGCTCTGCAGACACTCTTCTTTCTCACGCACACATCCTGCATGCACGCGCCCACCCATGTCACCTCGAGACACCCACAAGTCCTATCCATACGTGCATACAGCTAGTTAAGTGCGGCGAAGATTCTCAGCAGAAAAGCACCATTTTGTTTTTTGAGAATCTGTTACAATTCTGATAATCAATTTAAGTACATTATGAAGCAAAAGTACCAAACATTCACTAGTTCAAAGAAAGTTCTGTTTAATATTATTGTGAATGGAAACTCTTTTTCGGTGATGGTGTGACCCTGATAAGCTTGGCTAACATACAGGTCGTGAATGAGTATTTCAGCATGTGGCAACCTCATGGGAAATGGCCGAGACCTGTATCCCTCCATCCCCACATTTCCACTTCCCACATCTCTGGGTGGGACATGACGTTACATGCTCTGTTCCAACCAGGAGATGGCACCCTCCCCAAATAGGGCATTGTTCTCCTTATGAGGTTTGTGAGTCTGTGTGTGTGTGCAAGAGGGAGGGTGACAGCAGCTCAGCTCTGCAACCAATAGTACTCTCAATGGTCCTCTTGTTAATACTGTATGTCCTCAAATGAAACACAATACAACATAAAGGAAATAGAAATTACTTCAATGCTCAATTTTAGTTTTTAAATAACAGCTGGCATCGTCTCAGACAGATCCCAGAGACACAATAATAAAAATATAAAATATGTATATTATATTTTATTAATTTCATTCATTATATCGGTTGGATACACTTGAATGACTTGAGTTAAATGAAGGCATTGTCCAATCAATGCATGTTGTTCACTGAGGATAACAATACACTCTCAGTCTTAAGCAGTTGCAGAGAGAGTCTGCTCTTTTTGTGTGGTTTCAGCATTTGTTTTTGTTTTTCATTTAGATTTCTCTTTTGAGATAAAATTAATCCTATCGTGTATGTGGTGGCGTATTTTACACAGAAATGTGTGTGTGTGTGTGTGTGTGTGTGTGTGTATGTTGTGTGCGTCACTAGAGGTTTGGCAGTCAACCCTGGGATCTGAATAGCGGAGTCATAACCCTTTTTCACTTTCTTCTCATGGGCATCTTGCTGGCTTCCATTCTTGCAATTTGACCAGCGTCTTGGCTTTAGCCCACACACACACACACACACACACACACAAATGTACATACACAGTTGAGAACACATTGCTGCATAGACACAGTTATATTAGCTTAGACACTGGTTCCTCAGGCATGCTAACATTTGCTTGCACCCACACTTCTACCACTGTCTGGTGTCGTTAAACGCTTCCGCATGCAAAGTTGACCCACAACAAAACGAGCTCTGATGTCACAGGCCCAGGGTGTTGGCACCGTGATGGCAAAAATAGGAGGTCTGGCTAACAAGCGGCAGGGTCGTTAGCAGTAATTACCCAGAATGCCTGTGTTTGTGTCTGTGTGCCCATGGTGGGCTGCCACATTGCTAACGGACGATGGCTTTAAAAAAAAAAAAAAAAAAAAAAAAGGCCCTAAAAACCTTTCATTGTGTTTTTTCCCAGCGCTGGGAAAGTCGGCTCTCGGTGCAAATGAAAGCAAGAAGGAGCTGAGCTGTTGTGGAACCATGGGCACTCTGGCTAATGTTACTTGTTTGCGAGGTCTTATAATCCTCAGCTAACTACCTCTTTAGGCTAAGTCTCAACACCGCTCTAATCATATCCGTACCACATCAACTGAAGCCTGAGTGCTGCAGTGTGTCATTTGCCGACAGTTTGAACGTCATCCTCCAGCCTGTAGGAGCTTGTTCAAACCAACGCTGGCACCAGTTCGTTCGTCAATCAACGCTGCCAAGCCGCTTCTTTGCTGACTGATATAGACTCTTGTTTCTCCCTCGGGGCACACAGGACCTCAGACTTCAGATACATTCAGAAAGCCACTGTTAGTTTTTAGTTCACTGGTTGCCCAAAAATGTATAGTTTAACATTTGAGCATTGAAAAGCTCATTCTTGAACGTCTGTCCATCATTTTGTAAGCAGCCGTGATCTGATTTTATTCTGATTCATTTTGATGAACGATAGCGATCAGTGTGGAGCTCACTGACAGATGCATTGCATTTCCTGTGACTGCTTCATATTAAAAGTCAACTGGTCTTTTACCAGTTACATGCTTTTAATGTGAAACTGCAGCAATAGGAAATGTTGGGTTTGAATTAAAAGGAACTTTTTACTGGAATGTTGCCACAGACCCCCCCCCCCCCCCCCCCCCCCACTGGTAATACTGCAAATATATAAATATTGCAATACTTTTATCAGTGGGCCATTGGCCCAATCACCATTGTGTTACCTCATTTGGCGATAGTGACTGAACAGACATTTATTTAAGAAATAATACTTAAAAACAGGAAATCTTTTACTGAGGAATTATTTTGTTCCCGAATAAGTCACAAAATTGAATCTCAAAGTATTAACTAGGGCTGCTACTAACAATTAAAATATCTAACAATGGTAAAAAATGTCACAATTTGCTTAAGTCTGAGGTGATGTTGCTGAGTTGTTTATCAATTAATAACAAAATATTTAAAGAACTAATCGTTGCAACTCTGAAATCGGGACTGAAATGACCCCCCCCTTATCACTCATTCACTATTCCCTACTTAATAAACCTTTACCTATGTTGGCACTCTACTGAGCAGTACATTGAGATTTTCTTTCATTCTTAAATGAAAGAAAAACAAAGCAAGTCTAGTGGACTTGGTAACAAATCCACAGACCAGTCTAACTTGTGCCTGTACAACCTGCCACTGGTATGTGTGGAGAGGAAGGAGCAGAAGAGCCCCGAGGGCCGTTTAGTGGAGGTTAGCGATGATTCTCTGACACCGGGTTCAGGAATCGGGTTGGATGGGCAGGGGGTGGTGCTGTCGCAGTCTGTCAAGTTGACGGCTCACCAGTACTCGAGAGCGTCAGTGGTCCAAAGACTAGATTAGCATAACAAGCCTCTCACTGACGGGTTCTGGTGACATAGAGTGAATGGGAGGGAGGGTGTAGGGCGGTATAGAGTGACCAGGCATGGTGATGATGGAGGGGTAGGGGTGGTGACGGGGGGGGACTCTAGCCTATGCTCCAGATGGGGGTAGACCCACAGCAGCTGGGGACTGGCTCCCACATCTCTGCTCGTATGTCATCTGTTGTGTGTGTGTCTGCAGACACATAGTAAGCCGGCGTATGAGCCTGACAAAAAGTCTGTCAAATGTAGCCCAAACATCACACTGCATGTCACTCACCTAAAACTGAATTAGCATTCTGTCTGTATGAACGTCACTTTCTGCACCTCAAGTGTTTGAGTGTGTGTGTGTGTGTGTGTGTGTGTAGTTCATGTGTGTGGCTCAGCCTAATTGGGGATCATTATTAACTTGCCTCTTCTTAGATGAGTCTCATCGGGGCCAGAGGAGAGGATTGATTGTGGACCTTTCCTGCTCCCTCCATCCTGTGTCACCTACCATTGACCAGCCTCTCCCCTATGGAATAGAGCGGTTACTGATGATGATGATGATGATGATGATGATGATAATGATGATGAGGGCTGGCCTGGTCAATGGACAGGCATTGCAAACTAAACCCTTAAGGCTTGTTGTAACATTTATGTCCAAGAAACTATGTCGACGCTCTCAACTGAATTAAATCTTCTTCCGTTCTGGAAGAAGTTTTTCCCAAAACCCAAAACTTTCTCCAGTCGATGTTCTCATGGAGTGTTTGTGAGCCGGATCAGTTCTCATGGCTCCGCACTCGTTAACTGAAACCGATTTTAAAGAGTCTGTTTTTAACATAACGGAGGAGCATTAGCAAAGTTGGCAGATAAACCGTTTCAAGTGTACTGATTTTTTTTTATATTTCTTTGTGTGTGAGCGAATTTAGTAAACGCACACCCTCTTTCTGTTTCATGCGTTCGCTCGGTATCCGTTACCCTTTTTACGGGGACTTTTTGGGGTTTTAATTTGTTTGAGAAAAAGATCTGCTCTGGGGTGTAATTATAATGCTGGACCACATGAGGCTGCGTTGTTGGCCTGTAAACAATCTACCCCCATTGGCTTAGACTGTAAGCAGTCAACTCCCATTGACTCGAGGCTGTTGGGACTATTAGGTGTGAAGGCTCTTTTCTGTCTGAATTACAGATGATTGTCAGCTGAGCCAAAACTTGACATGTGCATGTACTTAAAAACTTGTAGTATATTGCCAGAGTTTGTTTGTAGGAACTCCATTTGGACTTAAAGGTGTGACAGAAAATCAGGCATTGCCCTAAAATCTCTCCTGTTCATGAAGTAAGAACAGTACATTATCATTTAGGAAATGGGGTGTTTGGAAGAGTTCTAATGATATAATAGGTTTTTACTCAAAGTGTTTTTCTGTATACTCTCGAGGAGAAAATAAGCTGGGTTGTGGCTCGTTGACAAATGCGTCATTCATTACCAAACTCTGGGAACATCCCTTTTTGTGTGTGTGTGTGTTGTTTGCGTAGCCTCATACTCACAAATGTAGTTTAATTTAAACCCACCACCAATAAAAAGTGCCTACTGGTTTACATGCGGCTCATAACTCCAAGACACGGCCTCAGAAGCTCCAACTGACGTCTTATTGGCTGCCGGCTCTGGGATCTGCACCTGTCCCTATTATACACGTATACACAGGAACCCACACACTGATACTGCATGCACATATACACAGACATTCACATTTACTTTGCACATATACACACCACTTCAAAAAACAGCCCACGTTTGAAAGGTTATGAGTCTGTCATGAATTGCTTTGGTCGATTCTTTTGTGTGTAATGAAAGAAGTGCTAATGAATTGAGTGTTCACTACAAACGGGCCAAACCAAAGTTGTTTCTCTGATCTTCCTTTGCCTTCACACAACCAGTCTCAGCCTCTCATGTTCATCGTCGAAGCCTGCTGCCGAGCATCTGTCCTGACGGTGCCTGATTGCCTGCTTTTTAACTTGAACCTTGTTAATAGAGGAGATCAGATGAAGGAGATGTCTGTGTGTGTGTGTCTTTAATTGAGTGGAAGTTAACTTGCTCGGGCCACACACACACACACACACACACACACACACACACACACACACACACACACACACATGCACACAACTACAGATGCACACTCACAGACACAGATATACGCTGTGTCGCCTCTCCATACAACATATTGTAGGAGCCACTTTCATTCTCCCAAGCCTTTCACTCTGCACAGTACAAGCCACAGCGTGGCTCATTAATAGTCCAGCCAGCTTCTGCATGCTCTGACAATAATTGCATTTCGGGGTGAGGAGGTGGGCACCCACTACTTGACTACCCAAAACTTGTGCCCTGGAGCTGGATGAGAGAAAGTGACTAAGGAGAGAGGTGGTTCTTTCCCAAGGGAATTATTTCCTGCTAGACATTACAGTGCCACGCTTGTCTTAATCCCTGAAAGAGGTTGCAGTATGTGCTGTCTTTACTCTGGTAAAAGTATATACTATATTTATTAAGTAGTATTTGCTGTGGCATTATATACATAACTTTATCCCTTATGGAAGTTTTCTTAGTTTTTCCATCCCTCCTTTCCTCTCCAGCCCTGAACCCTGTATCTTCTATCATAGGTGCCCCCCCCCCCCCCCACCCCTTACACACACACACACACACACACAGACACAGAGAGTCCCCCCCACCCTAGGGGGCGTTGTGCAGCGCTAACGATCCAGGACTGTCACTCCCGCTGGGATGGATGAGCCGGCGGGCCCGGCGCTCAGGAAGCCTCATTAGGATTCCTCTTTAATCCGTCTCTGACAGGACCAGTCCGAGAACAGGATGTCCCCACACACACACACACATATGCGCGCTAGAAGTGTACACACTACATAGACACTATGAATTGCACAACACACGCAAACACAAATGCACTTTTGCCCATGCACAATGAACAGACTCACTGACACCCCCACAACACACACACACACACACACATTGTTATGCTAATGTTGTGTTATTCTTCCACCAACAAGGATCTTCCATCATCCCGGTGTCACTACCTACAGAAATCCACTACAGATCATAAGAGCTTATTATGGGTGATTAGTTAATTTGAGGGAGGGAGAGTTGGGAGGGGGGAATGCTGGGAGGTAGAAAGAGGAAGATCGTTTTCCTCTCTACATCTCTCTCTCTCCCCCGTCCTTGCTCTCTCTCTTTTGTCTTGCTCTTCTTCCTCCCTCTTATTCTTTCTCTCCTTACTGAGATATATTGATCAGCACGTTGACTGTGTTATCAATAATCTCCTCTTTAGTCGTCCGCGAGCAGTGATCTCCCCTAATGAACCAGCACAGTTGTCACACTGCTCTCTCTGTGTTTGTGTTTGTCTGTGAAAGAGAAGCTCAGCCTGAGGCTGGGAAACGAGTGAATGAGATGTAAGAAATCAGAAGTGATGGGATGAGTCAAACTTTTACAACCAATGGAAAGAACAACTCTAATTGAGTTATTGTTTATCTATTGTTTTCCTCAAAATTATGTTGGCTTTGTCAAGTAAAAGTTTTCTGACTACTTCAGCACTGTGTGTTACACAGACGGTACACGGGATTGTGATCAAGCTATTTGGTCAAACAGACAATATCGGACAATCTCCGAGCTATTCTGCCACTAAATAACAAACGTCCTTATATGAAACTAAACTAGTTTCATATGAAGTGACAAGAAAGGAGCTGAATCTAAGATGTCCATGCTCTCTGAACCATATGTGTGTGTGTGGCGGCCGTATGTTGAGCGTGTGTTTGCCGTGGTCCATAGGCAGCTGCCGCAGCGTGGGCTTTGGGCTTCATTATGTGGCCCTAATGACCTGCTGACAGCTCAACACTGACACTCACACAACACACACACACATATACAGTGTGGTGGTACGGGCACCATCATACACTTTACAAAAGAACAGCCAATTAAATAAGGGGGAGGGTGAAAAGAGATGTATATTTCTGTTTATCGGTTGTAAATATACAGTTAGTCTCTTCCTCTCCTCCTCTGCAGTGAAGTCTGATAATGTGATTTCAGCTGTTTTGTCCCCAGTAATTCCCTTTTAATTATTAACACTGGCATTATTAGGCTTTCACTATTAAGAGGCCTTTCATTAGAGCCAGACGACACCCTAAAGAGACATTTGAAGTCTCTCTCTCTCCCTCCCTTTCTCTTCCTTTTTTTTCTGAGAACTGAAAAGTCTGTTACTTTACATGCACGATCGCAGCCTTTTGACTTCTACATTACTTTTCTAAGTATTGTGTGTGTGAGCTCAGCATTGTATAATTTTATTTAGTTAACCCATATTTTACCAGATAAGAGCCGTTGAGAATAACAATCTCTTTTACGAGGGCGACCAGGCAGAGACTGCAGCATTAAACCAGAATAACTACGAGAAGACATGGAGGAAATACACTAACGTTTCAAAGATACCTACGGTAACAAGAACCAACCAATGAATTTATTATTGAGCTTATAGCCGCTTTGAGAGACAATTCTCTCAGACTACCACTACTGGCGGATTTCTGTAAAATAAAAGTGCAGATGTTTGATGTGTGGCGACTGTGGCTCAGTAGTAGAGCGGGTCATCCTTGATCATCATTGATGTGTCCGTGGGAAAGACACTTAATGACGAGTGTGGGTATGAATGGCACCTTGCACGGGTGTGACTGGGTGAAGGACGTGTAAAAAGCGCTTTGAGTGGTCGTAGGACTAGAAAAGCACGATACAATTAAATTTACCGTGATGAGAGTTCACCCAGAATGGCTTTAAGAATGAACAAGTACCAATGATTGAGCCTACGAAAGGTTTGAGTAAAGCGTACAGTGACGAGTGAGGACTTTACAATTTGTAAAAAAAAAATCTCGGTGATGTGCATTCTCTAGCTAACAACATGCAGATGCATTCATACAGAACAGATCATCGTACTAAAGAACCTGTAAAAAAAAAAGGTGTGTGTGTGGCAGATTTCATTATGTTAATGTTTTGGGCTAATCAATGGAGCATTAAAGGGACATTGCAGAGGAGACTCGGGCTGGCTGGGTCCAACCCGAGAGCTGAAAAGGGGTTACTTCTGCATTAAGGACCCTGTGGAGTGGGCGAGGGGGGGGTGCGAGGTTGCCTCCCACAACATGGCACGCTCCTTAAGCCATCAGGCATGGGGAGGGACGCCTAATTGAACATGATAAAGTGTAAAGTTAATTACCCCTCACGCCTGTCACCGATACCCCCATGAGGGGGGCTGGCCTCAGGCACAGCTGTTGGTGGCTGTGTGTGAGACCGAGAGCAAGGGTGACAGGACAAAAGGCAAGGGCTCCCATGAGAGTTGTGCAGAAGATGATGGCAACAATCGGCTTTTAAAGATACCTCTGTCCCTCTGGTGCACCACTACTTAACACGCCTGTCCCACTATGAGTCCAACACACACACACACACAGAGAGAGTAAAGTGCACAGCTGACCTTTTAGACGCAGTTAGTACAGTCGTTGAAACAGTCAAGTGGTTGATATATTATGTTCTTTTGTGTGGCAAATCCATATATTTTAGTTGGATCCACCTGTTTACTTGTGCTCAGTTACAATACGATTCGTCTGCACTTTTTTAGTTTAGTCAAATTGAACTCACTCTTCAACCGTGTATACACGTGTGTGTGTGTCTGGGTTGGACCATTTCAGAGACTAGGGATGGATTTGTTGAGTGTGTGTGAACTATCGACTCAAGCACAGTGTGTGTTCACCTCAGTTAACCCTCAACGCTGAGTCTGAACATGTGTTTTGTGTTTAGGTGTCGGGGCTGCCAGCATGGCCAAACTGACCTTCATGGTGGGTGGAGTGGAGGAGGAATACAACGCTGCACAGGAGCTGCTCACTTGCATGGGAGCGAATGTTGTCTACTGTGGACAGGTTGGCAATGGACAGGTAAAGACGCAAACTCACACTCGCACACACACAGAATTTATAAACATTCTACAAAAATGTGTATGAAATTGATTTTGTCTGCAATCCTCAAGGAGACCATTAAACCCACAATTTTCTGTTTTTAATGGTATCTCACAGAGATCTTTAGATTTTGCTTCACAGACTGCTCTGAAACATAAAGAACATCCTGAATATTAAACTATAACTTGTTTTAAAGTAAATAAATTGTGCAGTATAAAGATTTTGCCTAACTAATACAGGAATGTTCATTCAAAATGTTAAAGTTAAATATCTCCTCAGGGAGCCACTGTTGAGGCACATTCACAAGTCTGTTCTAAAGCTGGATCATAAGGATTTATGTCTCATGTACCTTTTTAAATGTATCCATATTCTATATTATGGGTTGTCTTGCAAACCTCCTCGTATACACACACAGTAAAAGTGCCTTTTCTGCTTTCTTGTCAATCTTCTCTAGGCAGCGAAGATCTGCAACAACATGCTGCTGGCCATCGGGATGATTGGGACCGCAGAGACCATGAACCTTGGCATCAGGTATAGTCAGCCACTGCTGCGTTAAGCTGCTTCCTACCTGTTATCCTGAAGGGAAACGCGAGGATGAAACACTACATTTACATGGGAAACGTTATCTAACTTAAATGTATACTAAGCTAGCCTTTAAATTAAATATATGAGCGAGTAATCACAATATGTTGTAGCCCAGCGAGGTGTTATTATATTTTTTGTAACCGCTGTTCTGTAGATCCAATGGGGATCATTTGGTTGTAATCACCATGAACTTACAAGTGGCACGTTTGAGGCTTCTACATTTTAGCCACACATGAATTTGGCGTCGACCTAGCCCTTAGATATAGCCGTCACTATAAAAAGTGTGTGTGTGTGTGTGTGTGTGTGTGTGTGTGTGTGTGTGTGTGTGTGTGTGTGTGTGTGTGTGTGTGTGTGTGTGTGTGTGTGTGTGTGTGTGTGTGTGTGTGTGTGTGTGTGTGTGTGTGTGTGTGTGTGTGTGTGTGTGTGTGTGTGTGTGTGTGTGTGTGTGTGTGTGTGTGTGTGTGTGTGTGTGTGTGTGTGTGTGTGTGTGTGTGTGTGTGTGTGTGTGTGTGTGTGTGTGTGTGAAGGGGTCAGCCCAGCCCCGAGTCAGGAGCCGCCTCTGCTGGAGAGAGATGGATGAGGGGGTGGAGCCACAGACTCTGATTTACATCTGCTGATTGAGCCCTCACCAGTATCCTGTCATAACCCTGTCACTGAACACTGCATCATGGCACAAAGGCTGAGAATTATGGGATATGAAGTTTTTTGATATGACTTGAAATATCTGGCTCACCCAAGGATTCAAGAACAAGCAGATCTTAGCAGCCGGCTCTCCTTATAGTGCAGATTTCCTTCAGAATCTCCGAGGCCTACACATCAGTTATTCCCCACATGGATGAATTTACCTGAGCCATCAGATTAGTGTTTCACCTTAGAAGTGTGAATTTATTATCTACTTTATTTATACATATCCCTGTCAATAATAGACTGTTTCCTCTGTTCATCGTGATACTATTATGGGTTTTTATGGGTTTTGCAACATAAATGGTGTGTGCACCCAGCTGGTGTGTGTGTGTGTGTGCGCGCGTGAATTGCTCTTCTCACAGTGCAGCTGTGTTAGTGCTGCTGATTTATCTGTGCTGAGACAGAGGAGGAAAATTGGCATGAGCAGTCGCACATAAATCCCCCCACAAGGCCTCTGAAATATGGAGGCATTAAGGGAGCAACACAGATTTACACATTGCCACACTGTCTGTGTTACACGTGCACACACAGATTTACATCCACAGACACTGAAGACAGCAGTTTTTTACCAAACTACAACAGCTTCTGCTCACATCATTATAACGTATGCCTATGCATCCCTTCACTTTGAATCTGAATTATTATTATTATTATTTTTTTACATGCAAAACTGACGTGTGTGTGTAACCAATCTCTGGGGCTTTATTATAGGGTTTGACAAAGACTGTCATCGTTTAGAGAGAGCCCACACCCGTAAATCTCCCATGCTGCATTGCGGCCCAGCCTCTTATGCAGAAAGGGCGCTCTCTTAGGCGTATGTGTACAGACACACTCGCACACGACACAGTCCGACACAAAGGAGACTGAGCACTCACAGCTAATTTACAGGAAAACGGCAATAACATTTTATCATGCTGGACTTGGGCCTGATAGAGCTGCCCTTTCTTCAAATACGTGTATGTGTGTGTTTCCCCTTACCTGTGTATACACACACACACACACACACACACACACACACACAGAGAGCTCTGTTCGTGGAGCTAATTTGTTGATCTCAGATGGAAACTCGGGCCGTCTCCAACGGAGCGTGGCGTTCTCTTAGTGCAAGGAATGGCCACGCATGACAATTATGAACACACACGCACACCCTGCCTGTCTGCCGTCCTCGCTTTCCCTCTCTTTCGAGTTTTCTTCCCCGTCCCTATTTGCTGTACCGCCTCATTTTATTCTTTTCTTTTAATCCCTTCATTTCTCCTCTGCCTGCTGTAATTTCTGCACGCAGCCGACCAGTGAGTGGAAGAGGGAGACGAGAAGCTGCAGACAGTAGCAGCAGTGATTTTAATGATGCACATGAAGATGAGAGGAGAGGAGAGAGGCGACTGTCCCAAGAAGGGATATGAGGCTTTAACGGCTTACAGTTCACCTTGCACGCCTGTGTACCTGCACTCATTCATGCATACAAAACATGCATGTCTCCAGTAGGAACATGCATATTTGTTCCTTTTTATAAGGAGAACAGGAAAATCGAAGGACAAAACAACACCCAACCCTATGAGACGTAAAAAGATTTGCCACAACAAACATGAACGCAGACACGCATCTCTCCTCCTTAAATGAATTGTGAGCATATGTTCTGATGACGATTAAAGTTGGGTGATAAACTCGCTTGTTGCCTCTATAAATGGGATAGTAAAGGCTTGTGTGTGTGTGTATGTGCTCGTTAGCTCTTTAATGTAATAATAAATGGGGAACAGGTTGGGCTTCCTCTCCTGTGGCATCAAACAAGGATGAGAAGCTAATCGCAATGAACTCCACCTGCTAGAGCTCCCCAGCACATAAACACCTTCCCCTCTTTTCTTCATCTCTCTCTCTCACATTTCTTTAATGTGCAGTGGCATCGCACAGCAACACGTTCGTATCTTTGTGTTTTTATCCATGTCAATCTTGTTAAAGCGTGACATGTCCTCTTCTCAAAGGCAAATTACCGCAGGCGAGGAACAACACCACTGCGTCAGCTAATAACCACGGCAGTGTGTGTGTGATGGGAGCAGGAGGGGAACTTCATTGATTTATCGTTAACAGAGGACAACAGCTCCCCGTCAGCGTCTCTGGCCGCTATAACAAACGATCTGCGCGCTCGGACGCGCTTTATTGTAGCTCAGCCAGTAACCTTTTCAGCTGCTGACCCAGAACGCAGGGAGGGGCTGCCTGCCTGTGTGTGCGGAGAGATGGGGGGGGGGGGGGGGTTTGTGTGCGATGTCAAACATATGTCCCCCAGAGTCCTCAGACAGGGAGGTGTCAGCAGGGAAGAAGGGGGGGAGGAAGAGGAGAAGAGGCGGAGGAGAGGAGAAGCAGGATGGCGAGGATGCTTTCAGACGTAAACTAAAGAAGCCATCATGAGCGAGACTGCCATTAAAAAAATTGCGAGCTAAAACATATGTTTACAAACGCACGCATGCACGCACACAAGCGCCACTTATGCCACATTTCCAAAACGGTTTGTTAAAAAAAAATAAAAGTGCGGACACAAAAGAGGCGAAGGGTAAGGGAGGAGGGAGAGACATGGAGAGAGCGTAAACTCAATTCACATTCTTAATTAGTTAGCAGACAGCTAATAAAAACTGTGGTAGTAATGGCAGAATGAGAGCCAGGTGGAGGGAGGGAGGGAGGCTGCTGGCCTTAAGGACCTATGATGGTTTAATAGTCATATTGAGAGCAGAATAGAGTTACAGGCCTGTAAGTAACAGTGAAGTGAGGCAGCCAGGGCTTGATGTGGTCCGCTTTACACTGGCCTTTAAACCATTAATATACCAAAGCTGCACTACACAGACGTTGTAGTTACACCCTCTCTACTGTAATGGTTTCACTCTCTGCTCCTGTCTGTCCCTTTTTTCCTTTTTGCCTCTTCTTGTCGTGGCCTGGAGATTTGTATGAAAGTGGGTTGTTGCAAAAATGGGGCAGCAGGAGTAAGAGCGAGTGACAGCGAGGTTTATTGCTCCCCTGTGCTGCTTAACCACTTCTCCTCCTCCTCCACTTTCTTTTTTCATGAAAGAGGGATGATGAGCGATAGATGTGCTCTTAAACATCAATACTGCATTAGCCAGCATTACAAAGCCTTCAGCCATTAACATTGAGGAATGGTCACAGCCTAGCATAAGGTTCAATTGGGGTCACTACAAGCACCAGCCGCCCCACACCCATCTTTCTCCACGTTCCTCTTTTTGCTCTGTGTTGAAAATAAATTCCACAATCGGCGATCTTATATCCCGTCTGTCCCATTTCCTCACTGTTTCATAATTCCTCTTTCCTATTTTAACGCTACTGACAGTTTTCAACCGTTTCTCACAACCTCATCCTGAGTCTTCAGTGTGGCAGTAAATCTAATCCTTCAGTTTAACCGTTTTGTGCCACTGATTTACCCATGAATTCCCCTGTTGCCAAGTAAGAAGGAGATACTGATCTTCTCCTTCTCCTTTTCCCAGACTGGGTTTGGACCCCAAGCTGCTGGCAAAGGTCCTCAACATGTCCTCAGGTCGTTGCTGGTCCAGCGACACGTATAATCCAGTCCCCGGCGTCATGGAGGGAGTCCCCTCAGCCAACAACTACCAGGGCGGCTTTGGAACCACACTAATGGCCAAGGTACAACCTGCTCCATGTCTTTGTGTCACTTTTTTTAATGATCCTTTTTATTTGGATTAATCTCTTGACTAGCTATTTTTGCTTAATTGATTAAGGTGTTTTTTCTTACTCTTTAGTCTATAAATAGTAACAAATGCACGTGCCATTTCCCACAGCCCAAGCTGACATCAAATAGTCCTTCCAACAATCCAAACTTAATTCACAATCCAAAATGAAATAAAACAGAGAAAAGAAGCAAATCATCCCATTTGGTATTTTCCCCAAGATAAAAGACCTGATTAATCATTTATCAAAGTTGTTGCCATTTAATTTTCTGCTACTACTATTACTCTTTCTCCTTTCTTTGTCTCTCAACCCTGCAATTTACTTTGTCTCAATTTGTTACTGTTCTTTTGTGTCTGTGTGATACTCCCCTTCACAACCCATCTGTGACTTGCGCTGTTCCACTTAATTTTACCGTCACTGCATTAGCTACTCTCTATGGGTCAGTTTGCGGCCGTGTATTATTTAGTGAATCTGGGTGTCTATTAATACACTTTCACTGTGTGCTTCTATCACACACACACCAAACTTGAGAAATCTTGACAAAATTAGGATAAACACTTTCTTTCTTACAGCTTTTAGATGGACAAAAATAGATTATAACGTTAGTCCAACTATCTGACACCCTGCCTCACTTTCTCTCTGTGTCTCTAGGATCTTGGTTTGGCTCAAAACACTGCGACCAACACTAAGACACCCATCCCTCTGGGTTCCCTCGCCCACCAGATCTTCAGAGTCATGTGCTCCCGCGGCTACGCTAACAAGGACTTCTCATCCGTCTTCCAATTCCTACGTGAGGAGGAAGGACAGTGAATGGAGGAGGAGCACAGCTGACTGTGACGTTACCATACATACATACATACGCACATACATACACGCCCACACCCCAGTGCCCCTTCTCCCACTATGCTCGGGAGAGTCTAAGGCCATGCCCTCAGGCACAGATCTGCGGTCCAATTAACATACTGTATGTCGGCACATGTTCCCTCATAGCCTTAGCTGAATCATATTTTCAATTCACGGCTCTCCCTCTGCATGGGGGGAAATGCTAAAACTGACCTTAGATCAGTATCTAGAGACAAAGCAACTCTGGAATGAGAGGCCAGACTGCAAAATGAGAGGTAGGAAGAGGCACTGCTGGTTTATATGCACCAATGCAAAATATTATGTGGTTTTCCAAGATGATTGATAAGTAATAACTGCATGATGGTTAAAAGTTGAAGTATGCTTTTGTCGGGTTTGTGCTTATTGCCCGTTACCCAAATGACTGTAACCTGTTCAATGAAAGGACAGAAAAGGAAACGCAAGCTACAGAGAGGATTCACATAGAGCGGGGGGGGGGATTTCATTGAAGAGACCGTGCAAGAGAGTGCAGAGTTTAGGTCACCTGTTTTTCTGCTGGAGAAAATATTCACAGCACTACATGTAAGGTTACCAAAACCACTTGTTTTGTTACATTTGTCCGGTTTAGGGAGAAAAGTGGTGTCATTCAAGTGTTCATTCATGTCACCAGCATACATACTTGTCATTCACTCACTGGACCGACCACTTAAGCTCATTTGAATACTGTGATTATATATCTGGTTATTTTTGCACTGTGTGCGTCGCAGTGCGATGTGCCGGGCCATTTTGATACAGTTGCAGAATCTCTTTGAACTTACCTCTTCTTGTCTTCTCTGTCTACGTCTGCTTATCGAGCCACTGGAGTATTATTTTGTGACCAACACTGTTTGAATTTTATACTGTTCACTACAAAAGCTTGTTCTCATTCTCTAGCAGTTTCTGTTGCCCACTTTGACTTTAATTAAAGTCCATCCTCGCATATCTCTCCTCTCTCTCCGTCTCCGGCTCTCTCAACTTGTACGACATGTGTGTAAGCGAGGAACGTTTCCTCCCGCCTCTGAACAAATGTACATAATGTATATTACATGTTGTTGCATAGTGTTGAAGAGAAATCTAAATGGACTGTCACTTTTTGTAGTAAAATGCATTAATAGTGTCTACAGTTTGTCTTTGCTCTGTGAAACAGATCCTCAGTCGCACTGTGGCCTGAAAATAAAAGATGTTCCGTGTATTTGGTGTTTGTCTGGTTTTGTAAGATAAGTAGCCCTCAGTATGCTGCTGAAGATGTAGCACTTTTTGTGATGAGGTGCTGATCCCTGGAATCGGACTTAGAAGTAGGGAAAAAGGTGTCGCACACTCTGTTTCAATATGCAAATCTTCTAATCGTTTGATTCAACAACGAGAAGACACGAGCACTGATTTGTTATGTAGGCCACACCCACAATTACACATCTGATGGTGATGAGACGATCGTGTTCCACCAGAGGGGTGAGAAAAAAAGTCAAACCACCAGCTCTAAATCTAGACTTTTACTAAATCTCAATTAGAAATCTAAATCTGTGTCTATTTTTACATTTTGAAATGTATACGTTATTTAGTTTGTTTGACTGTAGCTCACTGAACGCCACGTTTTTTTTATCATCCCTATAGTGGAACATGACATTAAACATCGTCACAATAAAAAAATAAAATATGGGGCCAGATTGTGGGACAAGTTTTCATAGCTATCCATCACACACATACTATGTGATGGATAGCTATGACATTTGTTTAAGATATTCATGATCCACTATGATGGTTGTAAAGACATGCCACTAAAAAACAAAAATGTCAACCTGCTAGTGAAACTAGATGCTAGTGAAACTAGAGGAAAATTCTGGGCATCACAAAAGCCCGTAGGATTTATTCTCTGGGGACCATGAATGTCTGTACAACATTTCATGGCAATCTATCCAATAGTTGAGTCTGTGGACCAACTGACAGACTAACGAACCAAAATTGCTAGCAAGTCATAAATTAGCAGCCTACACTTACCTTCACAGCTTATTTTCTCACTTTTGAGATCATAGAAGACATTTACTTTACTCATAAAGGTTTTATTTATGAAGTTTTTCCATAATTGGATCAAGGGTCTAGGGATAGACGATGTCATACGTGAATCCCCTCGGGGACAACCAGACTTGACTTGATTACATAACAGGTAAGGTGACCAACAGGACAATAGCACTAAACAGGCTACTGTGTAATCCTTTGGTCTTTCGCTATGTGTGTACAAACCTTGGTCATCTGGGTCCAAGTTCAAGATGCTGTTGCAACAGTCTTATTTAACGTGGAGTCTGATAATATCCTGCTCTTCAGTGGTCTGTTCCATTGTTTCTCCAAAGCTCTTAAGCAGGCGCTCATATAACGCTTAACGTCAGTCGGGGAGAAATAGCAGCACTAATCTCAGAATGATGCCCTTATTTCCATCATTACAATGAAATGAGGGGGAAAAAACAAATGCGGTTTTGTTTTATTTCACTCTTTTTTTTCTGAGGGCTGGTGTTTCTTCGCGACATTTTATTGAGCTTCTGTCGTCTAAGTGGCAGCCACAGTCGTAGCAGACTGCGGTGGGCCGTTGGTGGCAGGGGTTGTGTCGTGGGCTTGTGACTCACTCTGTTATTGTTCCTTTGGAAGTATGCACTTGCCTCGGCTGTGTGCTTTGAAGATTATCTCCATCTCAAAATAAAACGTCTAGGTTTACATCAAGAAGCCATTGATATAACACATCTCTTCCCATGTCACTTGTGAAGCAGGATTTGGTATCTTTTAGCCTCCAACACCCTCTTGACCTTTGCAGACAATAGACTCTGGTCTTCCTACGCCTCTGGACTAGTCTTCTGAATTAGGCAGCGTGGCTGATTCATATTTGGGTGTTTTAATTTGCCTGTGTTTTATAGCGTGCTGCTGAACCGGCGGTTTCCTCATTAAAGGACACATGAAAGCCGGCTGTAAAGGAGGATTGGTGAAACCGGCCTGCACTGACGTCTGAAGGGGACGCGAGCGACCGAAGGACCGACCGAGTCCCGAGCCAGCCGGTCTGAGCCGGCTGAGAGGGCCTCGCCCTCTCAGCCAGGCAGCCAGTGGTGGGCCACCAGACACACCACACTGAATTGCGTCCTCACCAGGATACGACATCAGCCTGATGTGTCAGCAGGAGTTCATGCAAGACTTGTGTTTGTAATGTGGGATTGGAACAATAGTCCAGTCTGAGCTGAGAGATATATATATGGTATAATACTTTTTCAAGCATCATGCAACTTTTCTCCTTGAGCTTAACTTGTCTTGAAATTATACTTATGTACGTTATACACAGATGATCAAGTTGCTATTCCTGCTGGTGTCTTCTCAGACTTTGAAGTTAACCACCCTCCTGGTAACCCCCCCCCCCCCCTCTCTGCCATTTAGAGAATAAAACAGCCAGGCTCTGAGAGTTGCTGCTGTGATAGATACCCGAGGCAACAGCGTTCATTATATCACCATTATAACGGCTGGTGGATCCTCTCGGCTGTTTAACGACTCGCTCTTTAAGGAAGTAAGAGCGGTGGGGTCACAGTGCAGGGGGGGGGGGGGGGGGCTCCTCTAAGCACCCAGTGATTCATATCAAACGCACGTTAAGTGGCGTGTGGCTAAATTAGAGGCTGGATTCAAGCAGGTATAATAGCTCGCCCGGCAGTGCGTAACGAGCCACTGTCTCACTGTGTAGTAATGTGGCCTTGATATCTTTTACATGAACCCACCAATAATAGTCAGGACATTTAGCCGGAGCCCATATCCACACCCACAGCGTCTGCACATCAGCACAACACCCACACAAGTCTTCTTCCTGTTTTGTAGACAACATTCCCCCATCCTGAGTCATTGACTACGCTTAGGTTCATTAGGGAAGATAATTCTATTGCAGACAGCGGGTCAGCACATAACATGTCACGACGACAGTGAGGCACACAGCAGCAGCTAATTATAACTAAGAAGTCCTCATTAGAATATCTATGGAGGAGTGAATTGTTGTGAAACATGGACCCACTACCTGGTTAAAAGGTTGCATCTCAATAATAATAATTGAGAATCTGAGGGAGAAAGTGCCTTGTGCAATCTGCCCCTGCTTGTTTTGTCACAGTTTCACTCACTTTTCCTGCCTTTGTAACTTGCTCCAAACTGGACATGTGGTGTTCAAGGATGCGCAAATAGTTTAATCAATGTGTCCCCTGATTTGTCAGACGTTAACATCCCTGCTATCCTCCAACATTATGTTGATACAGTCATACTTTCCTATCCTGTTCTGGCTTTTTCTTACCGCCCTTTCCTCCTCTTCACATTACCCCCCACACACCCTCTGTCACCTGTGAGTAATGACAACACGCACACTCTATATATCACACGCTACTGCACATGCTCAGTAGCTCTTCATTATATTAATTACTCTCATTGGAAGAGTGATCATCAGCCCCGTCAGAATCCATCATAGCTCGGTTCCCACAGAGACCCGGGCCCGGTAAATAATCACCGGTGTCGGTACCAGGGCTCTGGCCCCGTCATTCCCATCGGACACACCAGGGTGGGCCCTAAATACCCAGGGGGGTGCAGCTCCCACTGAGCCACATTCATCTCTGCCACCAGCTGAGGAAGAAGGTAGCTTGTGCTGTTTCAGAGCTGTAATGGGTAAGGGTGGGTGAACAGGTAGTCTAATCCAGGCTCAGCGGTCAGCAGGGAAGAACACATTCTGTTTTACAACAACCTCTGGAACAGGTGTATGAGTATCTCTGGATTAATCTGTGTGTATGATAATAATGGTTTCAAATGAAAAATGAGACATGGAGGCCAAACAAATGTATAAACTGTAACAAATCAACCACAGGACCATGAGGGAAACCACAGAGTCATGTTCACAACAAGCTTGCCCTGTGTGGTTTATCAAACTGTGGGATGTTAACTCACTAACTGAATTTGATTTGCACAATAAGAAAATGTGGCAAGACCTCCTGAAAATTAGCAATACAAGTCCTATTTTGTCTCCCGTTTCTGATACCTGAACTCCATGTATCTGTTAATATACACTACTGATCAGATACCAGAGCTCTCTTCTTCCCCAATTTAAAATCTGTATACTGCAATGCATGGAAGTCACTGGAATCATGAGGATAGAGGACTGCTGAGGCACTAAAAACCAAGTCAGCGTTCTACCATGACTGAAGGAATGATAGCAGAAGCACAGGAGGCCATAATGACATGGATGGAGAAACTGTGGATTGGTAATATCATGCTAAATATATTCTGGTGCATCAGTTCAGTTCTCTGGAAAATTTGGAATTTTCTTAGTGAGTTGCCTCTTGAAACAACTATAAGAAATGATCCCAGAAAGTAAACATTTATTGATGTCAGTGCACATTTGCTAGCTTGTATAATTACCCAGCAGTTTTTTAAATTTTCTGTAAAGAGCAGCTAACAAAATTAATTAAAGGTCAAAGTGCCTTAACTGATGCTGGGCAATTTTTTCTCCCGTTTATAGCTCGTATAAAAAAAGTCATTTAATTTAATTACATCGTTGGATTGATTGAAGACAAGTGCTCTTTGCTAAAGGGACTTGACCCACATGCATTTTAAGGATAAGTTGGTGATTTTCTATATTCTTGTTGTCATCAACAAGCCCCATGAAAATATCAAAATAACGTTCCTTGGCCTGTACATGGCTCTAAGTTCCAAGTTCCCCAGTTGCCAATTTTCTCAAGACGTAAATCTAAATAAGGCTAAATACTTTCCTAAAGCAGCTTGGCAATATAGTTTTTAGTGAGAATGACTCAAAATAAAACACAATGCCCATGTCGATGATTGATGTTTTTAATAGTTTTTGGACAACAATGTATGGCACAGAGGAACAAGCTATATCAGCTTGTTAGCTGCACCAGCTCATTGTTTTGGCCTTTTGATGGGATTAAAGTTAGTAAATCACCAGGCTTTGCATTTAAAGGCATTGTGAACCCTACCAAAACACAATGAGGGTTTACACCACTTCCCTTGCATGATATTTCTGATCTAGAATAGAATATCTTTTTCGAAGCACAGTTCAGGACTGCAGCACCATTAAAATATGAACCAAAAATGTTAAGACTCATTCTAAATATACCAGCCTCTAGTTGTCCTGAGCATAGCAACTCTGCGATGGCCTCATCTTGCTCTGTTTAGAGCTCTCTTCATGGCCAATTGACCTGATAGCTCACTCCTCTCTCTCTTGCTAATTGAACAGAGAAGGAAGGAGAGCGAGGAAGAGAAAGGGAAAGAGGGAGAGAGAGACAGAGAAAATAAGGGGGAATGAGGAGGAAGGAACGATGTGATAGAGGACGAGAGGAGAGAAGCGAGGGGTGGTGTAGCATGCAAGGCCTCATTGATTAGGTGGTGAGCGGTGCAATGTTTCTCTCCTGACACTTACACGCATTAAAGCTACATAAACACCCATAATTGGTTCGTTTAGAGCGGAGTAGAGGGAAACAGCACACACACAATCATTGTCTATATGTGTGTAAGGAATATAGAGAAAAGAGGAGCAAAATTAAATGCTCATAAAAAGTCATCACAAGCTTGCAGAGTGGTTGGTGTGTGGAGAAAGATGCCTAAGAATGTGTGTGTGTGTGTGTGTGTGTGTGTGTCACATATCCCAGTACTAAGCAGGAATGATAAAACCATCCTTAGAGACTTGGTATGACAATAACACTCACTCCAGGGAGAGGAAGAAATAGGAGGGACGCTGCTGACTGTGACAAATTAGCTCTCAAATATCGAGGTTGCCGATTGGCTGCGGGTGTCAGGAGGGAGAGATACGGTTGGCTGGCTGAGTTGATGGATAGTTATTATGCCATTCTAATAAAAGAAGATGCAACTTTGGGGCTTTGCAGTTCAATGATAGTTGTGGAGAGCTGGTCAGCACTGTCATATGGGATCCTGCAAAGTGTGTGTGCTCATCTATGCATTTGTGCAGTTCTATCTACGTCCTGCATGGAGCACACAATAACACACCAATGTGGTAAAGCAAAAGGACATTCACTATGCGGAAAATTAATCAGCTGTAAATGCTGTGTGCCCTGCAGCACTGATGTCAGTCAGTGAGTCTATTTCTGTTCCTGGATGACAGTGTGTGCGAGAGGCAATATTCAGGGTGTTCCCTCCATCCCGTAACGCCTTATCCATCAGGTCATAAGACCCCCTGACAGGGTGTAACTGGCCCCACCTCCTCCTGCCCCACCCCAGAGGGCCGTGTCACTGACTGAATGGAGCGCTCCCTGGACGTGGAATGATGGGATCCCTCGTTCTTGGCTGTCATCTCTAATCCAACACTCTCACCCACACAGCTGAATCTTCATCTCTCTCTCTCTCTCTCTCTCTCTCATGCTGTCCACTGCATGCCCAGTCACACACACACACACACACACACACACACACACACACACACACACACACACACACACACACACACACACAGGGGAAGGGCCAGGCAGGTGACAGTGGCCCCAGAGCACTGGACTGTGCTAAGCAGGTAAATATAGCGAGGACAGGCTTTATTAGAATAGAAAAAGCTCTGTTACTGTCACAGGTAAGCATGACCGATTGAAATGGATCTTTACCTCAATGGCCAGTGTCCAACAGTCGTCCTCAGCTATTCTGAATAGCCTCCACACTTCTGGGTTGTGTCTTTTCTGAACCAATCCTAAAAGAACAAATAAGACCTCATAAGACCATGTTTCCCTAAAACGGAGGTATCTGGGATGTGGTGTGTGTGTACATGAGTGTTGGAGTGTGCACCCTCTTTAATTTATTACTAATGTTCTTGGTCTATAAAAAAGGAGAAGGTGTGTATGTCATGTCTTCCTAATGTAACTGCCCAGCAGATTACCGCCTTCTTACCTCCAAATCAATACCGTCGAGTGGGTGAAAAATAAGGCTAGTTTCATCTCAAGTCACCTCAGCATTTGCCCTTCTCACACACTCGCACAGACACTGTTAATGCATGCACTTTCACACGCATGTTCATTATAGTGTTCAAATGTAAAATGGCACTGAGCAAATGGAGATAAAAAGGGTAGAAATAAAAAGATGATGCAAGAGATGTGGAGCCCAGGTTGTGTAATCTTTCTGGCCCTCTCATCGCCACTGAGCCGACACACAAAGAACCATCCATCCTCAATCCTCTAAAGCTCATTGATCCTATCAACATCCAGACGGAGTGAAGATGCCCCTCTTCCCCTCACATCGCCGAACACTCACTCTATAACTGGGGATCAATATTGATTATCATCTTTAAACTGCCTGCCTTTGGCCATGCGCTTCAGGAGCTGCTATATCCTAAAGGTTTGAGGTTTGGGGAAATAAAAACGGGCTATGGTGACTTTTGTTTTGGGCTCATCTTAGGGTTTTGTGTAAAGTGTAAATGAAGCACTAGAACAAAAAAGAAAGAAAGAAGAATGTCAGGGAGATAGTAAGATATGGATATTAAAGGCAAATTCTAGATGAGATTAGCTTTCTAGTTTATAAATGAAGCCTTGAATCTCTATGTTTGTGTATTTTCACTCTGCATTGTTCTAAACTCGTCATTAGCTGACCGCTGCACACTTTTACCACCAAAGGCACGAATGTATTAGCATCAATGTCCAGCTCCCTTCTGTCCTCCTTTATCCCACTCTTCCACCCCACATATCTGACTCCATCCCGTCAATCATGCCTCTCAGATAGCTCCATGATCGCAATCGACACTCAAATGATGGAAGTGAATAAAACTCATTACTGACAGTCAGCGTGAGTCATGGCCGAGCATTAAAAGTTGCGCCTGGCCCACAGCCGTTCATCCCTCAGCCGTGCTTTATGATGGGGAGACCTGGTCGGGTTCCCATTGCCTTTTAGCGCCATTCTCCATCAATCCACCACACCTACAGACACCCCCACCTCCCCTGCATCTTGAGTCTTCAGACATCTAACCGCTTTTATCCAAGTGGTTGGAGAGTTTTTAGTTGTGGGGTTTGGGCGAGGGGTGCCAGAAGTCTTGGTGTCTGGGGTTGCACATGTGGTTGTTGTAATAAACCAAATGAGCTGCTACTTTTCTGTTTTTGAATTAAACACCCATTGTCACTCTCTGGAACTTGGGACTAATTATTTCTCACACTTGTGAAGACCTCTGGGCAGCCATTTTACTGCTGCTGTCCATACTCCCCACCTATCTACACTAACCACTGCCTAAACAAGTCTTTACCTAATGTAAACTAAGCCAGGCCAGTGAGTCACCCACCATCTTAGACCTCCTCCTAACTGGTCCTGTCCCCATAAACCCAGTGCAGAGAGAGCGCAGTGTTTACAGAAACACAGGAGCGGCTCACCTCTGATCTGCCCTGCGATAGCGGAAAAAGAAAAGACAGCGAGGGGAATGGGTGAGAAGGACGGAGAGGAAAGGAGACGCCAGGGATACATGATTGCAGGACAAACTCATAAAAGTTCCATTAACCCACGGGGAGTTAAAGAGGCCCTGTTTTCATCCAGCAGACAGCCGTCACAAACAGAGCATCACCATAAACTGTGTCCTCCTTCCTTTCCTCCATCTTTCTCTTGATCTCTACAGCCCTCGCTCCCACAGTCTCTTTGTCTTTTTCCCCTTCAAACCTCAGTTAATTTTCTTTTTTTTATATTTTACTCATTTCTTCCTTCCTATTTACAGTGTAGCAGCACAGCCATTGTAAACATAAATCTATAAACAAGGACACTCTTCTTCTCTGTCTTTCCCTCCCCCTCCTCCCCCTCAGCGGACCAAAACTGGACTCCCTCCTTAAAACCCCGCTCCCCCCTTAATCTGGGTTCCTGGTCTGTGAGTCACAACCTACAGACGCCAAAGGTCTGTCAGCGTCAGTCTGTCTGACTTATTAAACCGGCTCGCCATTCATCCATGTCTATTCACTAACTGCTCTCAGATTGATCTGATAAGAGAAATCTGCAGCAAAGCCTGTCTGTTGTGTGAGAATATGTGTTGATTTAAGTGGAAATCTGAGATTGCATTGTTTTACTTGTGGTGCCATCTTTTGTATTGAGCTCATCTCTGCCATTTCCAGTGTTCACTGTAAATCCACTTTGTCTTGCGCTTTCAGTCCTGCCCCCTATTGTTGCAATACCACAGCTCTTCTTTAATTGATTCCCTGCTAACCACTGTGGCCTTTACAGGAAACAAAATGCACCACTTCCTGTTTGCCAGGGGAGACCCGAGTAAAACGGCTTTCCTGAACAGGATAAGAGCTGAAACTTAACTGTGTTTTACCGATCAGTAATTCTTAAGAGTAATAAATGCAACTTTTCTATATGAATATAAAACCATTTTAGTTTTACTTTTAGAAGTACTCCAGATCAAGAAATCATGAAAAACATTTTTCTCAATTTGAGCGTCATTTACCAAGGAAGTCTCATTAAGAGACCCGAGAAGAAATTGCATATTCACAAGATAAACACAAGATGACTCTGTCACACACTGACACTAATTCATGCAAATAAATATTAAAAATAACAGAGCACTGTGTCTCTAACAAATGTAATATGCAACATGGGCTTATTACTAAAACCTTATTGGATATAAAGGGTTATATCTGCTGTTATCAAAGAAGACATTAATGTAAGATGCTTTATAACATTCTAGCATAAAACAGATGCAGTAAAATATGTTCATCAAAATTTATAACCATGCAATCTGGATTACCACTTAAACCCAAATGTTTTAGCCAAACATGTAATCGTATTCTATCGTCAACCCATACCTTTGACAGATACTTTAATCCCACAGATTTGTGTTTTTCTTTTGATTCATTCTTTGTGAAATAATGCTGGCAAGCATGTTTCTGAAGACATTATGAACACTGACCTCAGACACACACACTGCTGACCTTCCACCTTGTCTATTACTGCAGTTTTATAGTTTTGGGGAGGTCGGCTTCCAGCCAAACAGTGCGAGTGTTCTTTGAAATCATCCATTAAGGCACTAAGCACAGGCTCTTAGCTCATCTTCTGATGCTCTCGCTATCTGGTACCAGTATCTCTTCTGCTCCCTTTCCCATGCTGTAACCTTACCTCCCGAAGTTATCTTGCCTCAACACACACACACACACACACACACACACACACACACACACACACACACACACACACACACACACACACACACACACACTGTTCCTGCTTGGAGGACACTTGTGTCCAAATGCACATCTTTAGGAGATTTACCACAAAAACGTTTTTGTAATTTTTGAAACACTGGGTCCTTGATTTCAGACAGAGGTAGACAGAACAAGCAAAACAAACGAAATAAACACAAAACAACTAATGGCAGGCAAGACAAGACAAAACAAAAGAGCAGTGCAAGTAGAGTCCCGCTGTCCCTAATATCCAACAACCAGCGACACAGCCGGGAATATCTCAACAGCAATATCTGAGCATCGTTAGTTTTATTAGAATTGTAAGTCACAGTTAGTCACATGACTTGTTAGGAACTCGTAAGTACCGTGAGTCGCTAGTCAATGAAGTTAACGTCAACCAAGCTCTTTTCCTAACCCTAACTAATTTGTTTTGCTGCCTAAACTTAACTTCCTGAGAAGACAAAAGTTTATTTTGGAAAGTCATTATGCATGTAATGATGGTATGTTGACAAGCTGTCCCTGACACATCCAAAACTGACGCTGGAAGGGTAGAACGTCACAGTTTGAAGCTTAGGGCCACTGACCAGTGAGTGAGAATGTGTTGGATAGGCACACCATTTAATCCATTCCTGTTGTTTTGGGTATTGGAAACATTAGAGCAAAAATAACACCACAATCCAAACTAATTTAATGCAGAGTATCCTTCCTAATACAGCCCCATGCACATCGCATCACAACGTATCCTCATATATCTTATTCAAAAGTTACTCCCCGTTTTTCGTACGAAAGTCCAACAACACGTGTCAATTTCCGCTCCTTATGCATTCAATCTTTTCATAAATAATCATCAATCTTCACAGAAAACAACTAAGGTTTAGGCAACAAAATTAGGGTCAAATACTTGCCTGCCTAGTGTGGGTTTTCGCCGTCTTCATACTTCCTGGTTCATACTTCCTGGTTCATGATGGCGTGGATTATACAAATTGTTGGTGAGGGCTCGTGGGATATCTATGAATTTCAGCGCATTCATTTCCATATAAAGCTGTATGAGAAAAGCCTGCATGTCAACATGCAAAACAAATTCACAGGCCTGTCGTGCCAGGGTTGCTTAGCTATGGACTAATACGGTTCTGAAGAGGGGTTTAGCGGAAAGTCTCTTGAACCCCTTGCTTCATTACAATTTATTTCCAGAAAAACATTCAGGGTCAATGTTCTGTGCATCCTTATTATCAGGTATCTGCACCCCTAGTTCAGCTGTGAATACTTTCCAAATGTAAGCTTTTCATGTTCAGTTAAAATCACCATACAGCAGCAGTCAGTGGTCAGCAGGACGACTCAGCACTTCACCCTGAGTGCAGGTTTAGAGGGGAGGCTGTTGGAGTCAGAAGGGCAGGGGGTTGGGAGACTGAGGAGCAGAGTGAAGGGTGAGCCCAGACACCCAACTCCCCCAGGAGAGGACCAGTAGGCTAGGTGTGACAGTCATGGGACGGGGGCATAATGAGGATACATCACTGCAGCAATGAGGTGCTCTGTCACAGGCGCGCACACACCAACAAAAGGCCTTCACAAGCAGACACACACCGACTGTGGGCCCCGATGGAGACGTCAAATTCAAACCTCTGAGCTGATCATATCATGGCAAGAATACGTCAAATAAGCCTCAAACTCAGCCCAATTCCCCCTGTAAAAGGCAATGTGCTGCATTTTGAGTGATGCAAGTGCAGAGCGACTGTGGGAACAGGCTTTCTTATACCCAATCGTCTGTTTGATGGTTCTCTGGGAAAGAAGGGGTACAACTTTCCCTGTCGCCTTCAGCCACCGCCGTTGCGGAGCAGTAAAGCGGCTAGCGTGCAGTAAAATAAAATGAGGTGTGGAGAGAGTTGGACAGATCTGCAAAGCCATGCCGCGTGGGTCGTAAAATAATAACACTCTGTCGTAAAACAAAGTGCTTATTAAATCATTTTTAAACAATATCGCACGATGTGGTGTGCTCCGTGAGCAGTTCCACAAAAAATAAAATAAAAAATAAAAAAAACGATCTCATGGGGAAAGCAGCTGAACAATCAAATGAAATTTAATAAGTTGATCATCATCACAACGCTGAGTAAGACTTTTGGGAGGGCTTGGTGGCTGAGCTCCTCCCAGCACTATCAATAAAGTGACACCTGGCCATTATGTGGACATTACTTGGACTTTAAGTGACAATTGTACATCAGAGGAGCAGGGTATTACTAAACTAAGCCTATATGGTTATTTCTCCCTGTGTGGCGATGAGAACAACACACAAACTGTTTCTCATGCTTCGACAAAAATGGTCTGTTGATATATGGTGTAAACAAAAGTTGCGCACTTATTGTCTCATGAAGAATAACCATAGTGCAGAATTTTATGTGAAGTATAACTTAAACAGAAGACAAAGATATGTGGACATTTAATGGATGAAATCACTTTGCATAAAAGCATCTGCTAAATGAATGTAATGTCAAATAGCTACAGTATGAATTACTTGTACACCTATCTCATGGAAGGACATCATCATCACGGAATTAGTTAAAGGAAAACTGTGTTTCCTTCTTTCCTCTTCCTCTGACTTTGTTTTTTTGCACCTATCAAACAGTTTAATTTCAGAGGATTTAGTTTTGACAAAGATCACTCATGTATTATATAAGTGAAGTGACAATGCCAAGCTGTAAACTGAATATTAAACAAATTTAAACAAGCAGTCAAATCATTACCAAGAAAGGAATAAGTGCTGCTGATCTTCAGATTATTTCAATACACTTTCCCTATAGAGGGATGGCTATCATTAAGGAATGGATCACAATAACGAAAATAAAGGCCGAACAAAGGCAAAGTGGCATTGAATTAGGATGTTAGGTTGAGGTGCAGCTGCTGTTCTCATTTACTCATTCTAAAATTAGCATATTATTGGTCTCTTTGAATTTGACGTCACTCTCTGTCCCCTGTTTGTGATCTGGCAATTAGAGACAAAAATACCACAATTATATATTTGGAAAAAGTACAATATGTTTTTTTTTTTTTGTTTTAACTTCTCTTTTGATGACTTTTCTACTCCACAACCAAAATTGGTAATCGTCTCCGCTTAGAAGCTAGAATAGGTGAGGTTTCCTCACCTGTAAATGTCATTGTGTGTTATCAGGGTAACAGACAACATCAGATGTCCTTGCCGTTCCCTGCTCCATCAATCAAGGTAGAGGAAATGCTTCCGCCTGGAGAAAGCAAAATTCCTTTCTGCAGATGACTGAAATTGGGGCCACTTGACAGAGTGCAAGAAAAAGTGAAATATAAAGACGGACAATTTGTGAAAACTGGGGGGAAAAAAACATTAAAACTGCTCCCTGACACACCCAGTCTGTAAATCAACATTTTGCTTGAGGGTCAAAATCCATAAAGCATGACGCCAAGCACCTGCATGCTCTTTGCTACTGTACATTGCCAGGGTTGTTTTCAAAGAAATAGTTTATACTTCAGATCTGGATTCCACTATCATGCCAAGTATACTCCACAGCTGATCTTCAGCTTCCCAATATTTGGGGAAATTATCCTTTTATATATTATTCATTTTAATATTTTAAAAAAACACACAAGTGCAGAAATCACAGGAATGTTGATCTTTTGCCATCATCTCATATAGGTTTCTAAATACCAACAATGAGCCAAGAAACAAAGGAAAAGTACACTGAAATCCTTGAAGATTCTGCTCTCTCTGTTGCAACAGAAGAAGTCCAATCCTTGTGTGTCTTTTTTTTAAACCAATAACCAGAGCCGTGTAACCCCTATCCCATGAGTCTCAAATGGCTCTAAATCCAAGAACTAATGATGGCAAAGAGGATAAAAATGAGGAGGGATCAACACTGCAATCCAAATAAGGTTCCCCTGGGAGACTGTTCTGGTTCACCACCCATCTTCCCAACAGCTGTTTTACAAGAGGTGACACTCTAACCAACCCTGTCCCCTTAATTTCAATATAATCAATGAAGGAACTGGTTTCTCTATCACCACATATTCACAACTTTTGTGTTACTTGTCTGCACAAAGCTTCGTAACTGAATACTTGATACAGCTCTGCATTAGAAAGGGACATTTTCCTGTACTCATTCCACTATGTGCCCTATACAGCACATTGACATCTTTGTTCAGTTGCTACCACAGGACAACAATTGGGATATGCCACTGGCAGCTCCATTTCTGCTCAAGAGCAGAGGGAGAATAAAAGGAGATTGGGGAGCTGAAATCAAGTCTCAGCTCTGTTTAAATCCTTCAAATTAGTGTGAGGTCAAGTTGCATCATTTAAATCTGAACCACTCATCAACCTTGTCCTGAATTAGTAGTAACTAATAATAATGTATTATAGTAATAGTCAGAGAGCTACATATCGTTACACACATTTTAGTGAAAAACCCAAGACTACTTTTGAACAGAAAAATAACTTGGGTTATCGTGGGGCTCTGCACAGGGTTTATTGCAGTGCAAATTGTGACCAAATGGAAGAATGCCAAGACTAAAAGTACAGCTCTTGTTGGTGCAAACATTGCATGTCATCGACAGTGGTGCTGCTGCCCAATATGCTTTAATATCAATATTCTTGAACTTGCTAAATTTCCCCTATCTTTCAGAATATGATAAAAGCTTCAGTAATTTCAGACCATTTAGTCATCAACACACACATCAATACACTGCATGAGTCTGATCACAATAAACCTCAACTACTCACACACAAAATACATTTTAAAGTATAGGAAAGTGATTGTTTGTTAAAACATATTAAGCATAAAGTTGACAAAATACTACAGGAAAAATAAAGAAATAAAAAAAAAATTTAAAAATACATTTAATAGTTTATATATAATATAAACTACTTTACTTACTTTGTTACTTTGTGTCACTGCATTACATATAGGATTCCCCACACAGAAATAGTTGCTTTAATGTCAAATGTGTATGCTTATATTTCATCTTTGTTTTTTTTTGTTTGTAAATATTAATTATATTATTCTCTAGTTCCCGCCCACATGGTAGTTTCCAACTTCCTACCTGCAGCGGGGATCTTGTTTGTTCATGTCACATCTGATGCCACAGGAATATTTCAGATGTGAAGTAACGGCCGCAACTGCTAAATCCAACACCATCTGTGTAAACATACTTTGTATTATGTTCTCTTTCCTTTTTTATTTCCTTTCTCACTGTACACCAATACAGTGAAAGAGTTCAGGCTCATCAGGCTGCCAAAATATTGTTTTGGTGCGTGTAAGGTATTGGCCTATAGGCCCGCTAACTTTTAATGTTTGCATAAGTGGACATAGGAATGATTTCAATGTTTTTTGGTATACGCAATGAACTGTAATAATTAACTGCTTTGTGCTGATACGAAAGATTGTGAAGGAAAAAGGCATTCAACCCTACTGTCTGCACTGCATGAAGTTTGATGAGGTCTGATAAAATATCAAATACCCCACTAAATTCACCCGACCACAAACTAGATTTGCTGGATTTGTTGAAATGTGCATATCATTTTGAATGTGGAGGGATTCATGTCACATTTATGTAGTATTGCCCTCCCTTCAGAACCCCTGTTACGAAAAAACAACATTTTGAGTTCATTTTCAGTCCAGAAGGTACATTTTAGCATGAATGGGCATGCGCAGAAACACAGAAACATTTTCGGCTCCACTTGAGTTGAACAACTAAATAAGAGGATGTTTTTGCATCCTGAATCCATCCTACTGGTTTTGTTGCTCTTGTATATCACATAAGCACGTAGCAGCCGGCCCATTTTCCAGCTGCATAGCTGTCTCCGGTGCACCGTAAATAAGGTTGATAAAGACGCTGCCGAAAACGACTTTCACGCGTCCCCCGATTGATTTAACGTGACCCCCGTTTCCAAATGATATTGGAAGCCTATTTAAACAGATGAAGGCTTAAATTGTCTTGCTTGTATGCGCATTAATCTCCCATTCATCATCATTACTGTGTGATTGGTCCGTCCACGCCTCCGCCAGCCCCTTCCGTTACGACAAGGGCCTGTAAATTAGGATGTAATCCAATTTAAACAGCGGTAGCAGCAGCCACAGATCCATTTGTTTTTTCTTTTTTGAATTTGCTGTCGGTGGACAGCTGCACTGCACCGCCCCTTATCAAAATGCTTTGTGCTAGCTGTGGGAGCTAGGGAGCCCTGAGCCAATTCTCCCTAATAGGATCTTATACGGCTGATGTAATTGGTGTTATGTGCGCAATCTATGAGCCCATCATATCTCGAAGCTCAGTCATATGCAATCTTTCAGCGATTAAATGGCATGTTGATGCTGGATTAGGCCGCTGAGGATTCAGCCGAATAGTTTATGCAGCGAGGAGAGATGGAGATCCATATGCGTGGCTGGGTAAATGTGGTTGTAATGTGCCTCACTTTAATGTGTCATTCTGGCACAGTGTGGCGCGGTATTAGAAGATGATCTTATAGTGCTGCTGCTCCCGTGTAACCAAATACAAATTCAGCTCCAAGCTTTGAAAATAACCCTCTATGAAACCAGAAGTTTGGAGAGGCTGTCTTTGAATATTCAGCTATCCTGATCCGTTCATCTTTATTTTATGGTTGGATTTTATTATGCACGAACCAAAGCCATTTTCCTGCATGACCCGTGTCCCTATCAGGCTTAAAGACACCGGCTGATAGTTTACATAAATCTGCCTTGTGGTTTCGCCCCGACCCGAGCGCCTTAAACGGTGTATTATTCCAAACATATGCATTTTAATCAGCTCGGTCACACTTACAAGAACTCCAGTTAATAAGGCCATCAATCAAATGCGTGTGCTGGAGGGAGTAGGGGAGAGGGGGGCTCATCGGTGCGGTGCGTATGCGGTGCAGTACTGTCTGATTAGCATGAACCTTTTACCTCAAAGCATCAACAGAGGATGCAAATAGAGTGACTTTATATATTTTTGGGATCTGGTTTTCCATTTTGGGCGCAGATTTCGTGTCCACGGAGAAGATAACGTAGGACGATGAATGTGCTTTGCTTATTATTCGTTCGTATTAAGACCGAGGTATTAAGGAAGGTTTATATTAAATAAATGTACTTTTGAAAAAAAAAAAAGGAGTAAACGTGCTTGTTGGATAATACACAATTATGCAACATTGCCAATGTTTTTTGCCAGGTGGACTTTAAGGCCCACGCTAAATGGCAACCCTTTCTCCTTACATTACTGCAGTAACTTGTGGTCTCTTACCATCTGCGATTTAAAACTCCCATTTCATCGTGATTTGTGTGTCTCTCTGCGGGCCACATCATCTTGCCTATCCTGTTACTCTTTTAATTTGCTCAGCCCCGGTCAAACGTGGCCAATTAAGATCCCGCTGATTGGTGGCGTGGCCCTCCGAATCATCGATCTCTTTGCAATTCCAATATCTTCAGACAACTAATTCTGTCGTGTCTATTAGGTGTTCGGAGAGAAAATATGAGTGGCTTTAACGGAGCCCGGGGACCACTTAACTGTCACGTTCAATCTAGCTGTCCCATTAGGAGATATGGGGGCACACTGGTGTTTTGACACCGACCACTTGAGCAAAAGAATTAGTGTTATTATTGTAGTTGGATGGTGGAGGTGGTAGATTGTGAGTATAGAACATCATTACCAGCCTACAAACGAAATAAAATGACCTGAAAGAGGAAATCTTGTTGGATTTAGATTTTATTCTGTTGTCTTGGGTGAAAGTAACATTTAGGAAGATTTTTTTTTTTCAATTCTTAATTTCTTAACTCGGCATTCAGGCTCTTCGATTTTTAAATAAGTCGTTAAAAATGTTTAGAAACATGAATTTGCTCAATTTATTCTTTGACAGTGTTTATTACAAATTAAATGTTTTGGACAACCCATGTCAAAAAAAAAAAAAAAAAATCCAAAAAAAGAAAAACATATTAATTCAGTTGTTAGTCCGCTTCCTCCACACAATGCCACCAAACTGGTGCCACTTCAGCAGTGCAAGGCAAGAAACATATTTAAAAAGAGGCCGATAGCCATATATTAATCACATTTTCATCATGTATAAGAAATGTCTCTTAAGTCGGTAAGGGGAAGAACTGAAAGTGTTTGATGGGTTGAACAATGTTAACTTTTTTTTTTTTTCCATTTTGATTGTCCACTTTCTGTCTCTCTCCATCTTCCTCTGGGTCCTCCTTCTTCTCTCCCCCCTCGTCAAACCGTGCGGGCTGTAGTAATCCGTTCCCCCGGCGCCTTGTTACTTTTTGGCAGTAACGATCCCTTCCTGGTATTATCATTAATTCAACACTCAAAATTCACCGGGTCGTACATATACATCACTTACTAATTTCACTAGCATCTGCACATTTCAACCCGGGCCGACGCGGAGGGGCCCAGTGTGGAGAGCTGCTTCATAATGAGACGGCCGCAGTCTGTTAACAAATCCCCTTGTTAAAAAGAGAGATGGAAAGCATCATTCTCGTGTAACTAGCAATACATGTAGGTCGGTTTGGACGCGTAAAGAGACGACGTGTAATGATAAAAAGCTTAACTCAATCCATCAAGCACATTTAAACGTCTCTAGAATTACCCCTCTATCACACATCAAATTATTCTTCTAAAAATCAAATCTGGTTTCCTGTCCATGTCGTCATATTTCAGCCACCGTCCTGCTCTGCAATGGGATAAAAAAATTTCAGTAGGCTTATGGGAGATCCGTTGAGCGTCAGTTGAAGATCTGGCTAATTATCTTGCCCCAAGTTTAAGATGGATTTCACTGCTTACAGGCTACCTCTTCATGCTGTTTCAGTCCTGATCATATAATATGGTAGGTTAAAAAGCTTATGGTAAAGGCTTACATTGAACAAATACTGGCTTGTTTTGGTTTTATCTGGTCAGAGGCACTTCTTCCCTCTGGTCTAATGTCACAGGTGAGGATTTGCTGAGCACTGAAGGCGTGAAAGTGACAAAAGCGTCAGTCCTGCTAGTTGGGGAGCAAGCAAAGTCCGAGCCGGATGGCCTGGTTGAGATACCGTTGGATTGACTTGAGTGACAGGCCAGGCAGGAGCAGGGGCTTCCCCCGGGACCGAGGCCATGGGTCGGACCCGGGTACAGGGAGGGATGTCTGAAGGCGCACAGGAGCTCCGGCCTCTGGTAGGGGTGAGACAGCATTCGGAAACTGTCCAAGGAGCGCAGGGGGTTGGAGAAAGGGGTGGCGGCCGGACCGGCGCCAGCTCCGACACCGAGGTGGGAGTAGTAAGGTAGCGGCAGGTGGGATGGGAAGGGGTAGGGCAGGTTCCCCGTGGCCGCCGCGTGGCTCATCATGTAGGTGTAGAAGGCCGGGTCAGCAGGGTGAGGCCAAGTCATAGCCAGACGCTGGCGCTTGTCTTTCATCCTGCGATTCTGAAACCACACCTAGGACAGAGACACACCGAGTCAAATATTAACCACAACCCCCACTGATCCAAAGACAAACAACAATAACAAAAGCAGACATGTAGCTCATACAGTTCCGCTTTTACGCACGAATAAGAATTTGAGTTGCGGGTTTGGTCTTGGGGATTACATGGAATTACAATTTGTACTTGTTGTTGTGTCAGTTGAAGAAGATAGTATATATGTATGTATATAATTTAATCCATATATATTTTTATAAATATATATATATACTTTGAGACAAAGTAATCCTACCTTGATTGTGGTTTCAGGCAGATTTAAGGCGGCCGCCAGTTCGCATCTCCGCGGCCTGGACACGTAGTTCTCCCGGTAAAATTCCTTTTCCAGCCGTCCGATTTGCTCTCGGGTGAACGCTGTCCGGTACCGGCGAATTTGATCCGCTGCATAGGACAGAGAGCCCGGACCCTGGACAATGTTACCCGGGTCGACACCAGTCTCACTCGGGTGAACCGGAGAATCCCCGTTTCGACCTGAATCAGTATGCAGAATAATTAATCAGATATAATTAGCATACAGTTTAAAACACAGTCAGCAGAATAATTTAAATGGAAGAACAACGCATTGAAATATATTGTTTATTTCGAGTCGTATTTAATAATTTAATTTCCTAATTTCATTGTTTTAACTGCACTGTGTTTCACTTTTATTATTAAAGGCCTTCCTGACATGGCGCTGGTCTTCATTTTGTGGAGTCTTAAAAACTACCTCCTAATATTTTTTGTTGATATTATTTTCCACAGTATATTGATATGAATGACACATAATTTTAGTAGACTAAAATGATGAATTATCAGGTTGTATTTTTGTCATTCGTTTGTCTCTTTGCGTCCTTTTTGGTTTGAAGCAAACAGCTTCAAATATGCATATATCTATATTAATATGAGTATCTGTTCACATAATTTCGATGTAAGATATAACACATTTGCAACAAACTGTGTTAGGTCTTTGCACCATGAAGATGCTAGATAGACACCCCACACATCCCTACGTTGGTGGCCTTCCCTTCACGTTTTTGCTTGTGGTTTACATAAAAACCCTGCATTCTTCCTCATGCAGTAGTAGCGGATTTGCTTTGAGCGACTCATTGTCAAATTCAGAGGGTAAAATCCTTGGTTAGATTGTGGGTGTCACCTCAGCGTGTTCCCAGCCACACTGGTCACTTGACAGAACTGCTGTACAGCACCGACTGCAGTTTGTGTCTGTTGTTATTGAGACTACAGTGTATTTTGTAAAGGATTTTTTTCAAATTTCGATTTCATTGTACATTTCTGGATACGAAAAATACATTTGTTTCAACGTCCGTGTGCATACCGACATTTTTGATTGACACAATCCACGTTGGCATTCAATCAACTTCATTAGCACAACCACGCAGTCACAGAAAACCCGCAGTGGCATGCAGCTCCCAGCCTACCTTTAGCTGTTGGGTAGTCCATGCTTTCAGGCGTGCAGCTGACATCAATTTCCTCATAGAAGTCTGACTCGGTGTCTGAGCTGCTGCCGTCTTTGTGGGGATGATCACTCCGGTGCCTCTCTCCGGAGGAAGACCTGCCAACTGGCCTCATATCGGCGCAAATATTCCTCGGTGCGCTCTCCTCCATCACCACCTCCGCTCTGCGGGAGTAGGGCGCAGCGCCGGGGCTCAGACAGCTCCTGCGTCCCGGCTTCCCCTGTGGTTCTCGCACGGGGCTGCCGATGGCTCCCGACAAATTGGAGCCTGCCTTGTCAAGCTGACCACCCTCTGCCAGCATCACCATCTCCTCTCTGCTTTCCATCACAAGCACGACTTGAAAAACCTCGACTTCGCGGGAGAGTGCAAGCCGTCAAAACCAAGGCGATGATTTTCAGGTTGGAGGGGTGTGTGTGTGTGGTGACAACACGGGTGGGGGGGTTGAGTCCCAAGGAGAAGGAGGCTTCTGGAAAAGAGGGGCTGCAATCCTGTCTGACCCTGACAGAAGAGCGCTCCAGAGTGC
Organism: Anarhichas minor; assembly: GCF_050575085.1. Classification (NCBI taxonomy): domain Eukaryota; kingdom Metazoa; phylum Chordata; class Actinopteri; order Perciformes; family Anarhichadidae; genus Anarhichas; species Anarhichas minor. The sequence continues at coordinate 554,756 of NW_027466497.1, read as the reverse complement.
GCAGAGGGAGCTCTGGGAGGGATCACCATTTACCCTCTCTCTCTTTCTCCAGAGCTGTCATTCTTAATAGGCCAGTCGTCATGACGGCCCCCTCTCCCGATGACGACACGCATTGATTGGATATGGGTAAACAGACGGAGCAATGGCAGCGTCGAGATTGAGGTGGGGGGTGTCCGAGGGCATATCTATCTATCTATTTATCTACCAAAACACAAATAACATGAATACAATTTTCAGTTCATAATTTTATATTAATTTTAAACAGATTTTACCCACTGTGATTGACTACTGCAGTGCAGAGTTGTCATATTCTAATAATATAAATATTTGTATTAAACATTTATCAATCAAAATGAGTTATTTACTTACATTTCAATGCACACGGGCTGCCCCTTATATTCTCCTCACTCTGTCTTTGCTCCCCCTAAAGTGGGGTCAAGTAAAGTCCTCAAAGGTCAAGTCGTGCGGTCAGAGTTTAGATAAGAGGCCATTTGACATGAAGTCTTAAAAGTCAATTGCACGGACCAGGAAAACGCAAAGGCAGAAAGCTCAATTCATAATGTGCCTCTTAAAGAAGTTCTAAAGACCCATAATTACCATACATGAATGTGAATTCTAAATTCATATTTAATTTGCAAGAAATTAGAAATGTGTCACCGACCCTCACCCAAACCAATACAACGTCAATGTGTCCTGCTGTGACAGTGCTTCAACAAAGAGCAGTGGTGGATGAGGCTTTGAATTCTTTCAGGGTCTTAAGATATATAGTATTTCAGTAAAAAGTCACTTAACAATGACAAAGGCTGTGTCTTTATGGAGCAGATATTTACTCTCCCAGGCCTAATGTGGATTTAACACAGTTGTATAACATCTAGGTTCATTATATGCTTGATATTTATGAATGATGCAGCACACAGAATGAGTACTGGATATTTTGAGGTTAATGCCTCTTACGGCTTTGATCAAGTCTATTCTCCCTTTGCTCCAACTTGCAACCTAAACCGAAAATATGTGCTCCACCTGACTATGACAAATGTTTAGAAGACTAGCTTTTACCCTGTATGCTTATATTAGGCAGTAATAGTATGAAGTCCTGCACCTGTTAACTTACCTTAGCATATATGCCTTAAAATAATACCTAAACAGTCTTAGAAATGTAATCTGTTTAAGCAGGGTTTCAAGGTGTGGTGGAAAAGTACATTACATTTAAACCTGGCTACTTGATGCCACTAGAAACAGCTGTTTTCCCCCCTGAGTTTTGATCAAATTACACTTGCAGCTGTAGGGCATGCTGGTAGACTTGGACGGCAATGATCTTGTGTAGAGAGGTGGTCATGTGGTGTCAAAGAGAGGAGAGAGGGAGACAGACTGTGGAGCTCCAGCAGCCTTCGCTGTCCTTGTGCGCCCTCGCCTGTCCGAATGAGGGAAGAGGCCCCAGCGGTGGTCGCCCCCTCCCCCCAGCCCGCCAGCTGAGGAGTTGAGGGAAATTCCTTTGGCTTTCTACCACGACTCTTTCATCTGGCCAGCAAAGGAAAAAAAGTAGATCTCTCTCTCTCTCTCTCTCTCTCTCTCTCTCTCTCTCTCTCCCCCTCCCCCCCCTTCCTCTCACTCTGACGATTTGATGTTGCTGCTTTTGTTGGTTTGAAAAAAAAGCTATGATAGACGCCTGCTCTTTTTAAAATACAGGCTATGTCCATATCAGAAAGTCCCTTATCTATCCGCCAATCTATCTGTAATCTGGTAGTTACTTAATTGTAAATAATTGTGTTTTAGTTTGACGTAAACTCCCCTGGCATTTTATGAGAATTCGTTTTGAAGACAGAACCAAGAGCACCATTGCACCGCATTAAAGCTCAGTCAACACTGTTGATGAAGAACCACAAACTAATGAAAATCCACTGAAGGAACGTCTCAGTCAAAGCTAAAATATGTCTTGAATAGGAAGGAAAAAGGCAGATTTCAGTCTTTGTGGCAGACAAAAGTTGATTAACTCCTGTAATATATGGACCTGCTGATTCACATTGCCCAGTTAAAATTATATATAAATGAGGTGGAAAACAATGGTTAATCTTGTGGATTTTCATTCGTATCAAGATGTTTTGTATAACCAACATTTAAGGCTGTTATATGTTGAAATATGTGCCCGAGGCTATTTCATTTAGGCATATCACATCAGAGGCTACATTGGCACATTCTTTGGTTGACAAAAAAAAAACCTTGTTTTTATACACTGGTTACTTCTGCTTTCAAAATAATAAAGATGGGTCACCATGTAGGCTATAGTCTAAGTGCAGTGCACAAAGATGGCAAAGGTCCCATTGTTTTGCTATATCCAGGAGTTATGCAATGGTCCGTGTCCAGGGCAGATGGGATCTTGTGATCATCCGGAGATAACACTTGGAAGGGGTTTTGCGCAACAGATGAATGACCTTGCAGGTTTACGGTAGTGCCACTTATATTGTGTGTGTTTTAGATAGTGAAGGACAGCGGATGGGTTTGGCGAATTTGATTATAATGTGGAACCTTTACCCTCTTATTTACATGCAGGAGTGAACATGCAATGCATCGGTTATATTTAAAACACAATCCAGATCCTGCACAGTGGCTCTGCCTCAGTGGAGTTTTGCACGGGGAGATCAAAGAGGGGGAGCGCCCCATGCGGCAGACGCTGCAGAATGCGCCCCTCAGTTTTACTAGCCAGCCCAACTTGAACTTGACCGTGGAGCCTGCGCAGTATGCATGTAATCCAATCCATGGCCCCGGCACTGCAGAGCTGCCAGAATATTTGCTTTAAGCACAAAAAGGGTTTCAGCGCATGAATGGGTTTGGTGGTCGTTCAGTCAGCTGCTGGCTGAGTTGTACCGGTTTTCACATAAGGCATCACAACCTGGAAGAGAATAACATCAAACCTCACCTTCATTATCGTGGCCCCTCCCTTCTCCATTGCTGCAACTTGGCCTTGAAACAGGATGACGCATCTACCAGAGAGTTAACTCGCTGACCTTGGAGCGAAACATGTCCTGGTGACTCTATAGAATTCTTTACTCTGTAACTCGCTTATGTCGCTCTTCCCTGCCCCATCCTACAAACCCCGCACTATTACAGGTATGGGCTTAGCGAGCCAGTGAGATCAACCCTGTATTACCCCATTAAAGGGGAAAACATCATGGGGCATGGTTTACTATCAATTCAGCAGTAGCAAGGCAACACACCAGGTGCAAAGCCCTGGCGTTTCGCAAGAGTGCCTGGCATCTTTTAAGAGAGGTGATATTTACAAGTCTGTCTGGTTGCAAATGGGTTCTTATTTTTAGAGAGGCTTGCTGTCATCTGCTGTCTATTCTTGATAAGTCGTCTATCTTTAGCGGCTAATAATGGAGTTAGATTTTAACATTTTCGATGCAGTATTCCCTAATTTCAGGGGTTTTGCAGCGAGTGCAGTTCAGGTGCCGGTTGTTGTGTTGGTGCAATGTAACATTCAGACTGGCATTCAACTGATTTGCATGTGATTGAAAGTGTTTACAGTTAGCCCCTAAAGACTCACTGCTCTGGATCATATCTCGTATATCTCATATTTCGATCTACATGTTGCCATGAATCAGCAACTTGTGTAAATAACGTAGAAACAATATTTTTGAAATAAGTTTCTATCTTAAACACCACTTTTTCTGGGTTCGTTCCCCGTAATGTTACATTATGAATGAATAAATCAGTGTGCAGCCGAAAAAAAAGTTCATAAGAAATTATGATATATATATTATTTTTGCCTTAAACAACTTCGACAGCCAATTTAAAGATGAGTACTAATGTTTCCGGTGAAATTGTTTACACGTATCTGTCTTTTTCATATATGTAATGTGATAATTGGTTGATCTGTAAAGGCAGGCTGGTAATTAACTTTAGCGACTATATTCGTTTAGTTTGAACTCGTTCTCCAAATAGTCTCAAAGAAAGCTAATAAACTCGCTCACATATACACTCAAGTGGCGCCATGAGTTCTCTGCTGTGTACCTATCTGTTTTTTTCCAATAAGGAAACTAAAGATGTGAAATAAAACCGGTGTAGACGTTTAAAGCAGTGCATTGTCTTATTTTACAGGTTGTAGGTTCATATTGAATGTACCCTGTCTGCAGTTTATTTGTGGTGCACATCCTAGTAAAACTGGAGTTAGGATTAAATATTTTTTATTTTGGCCTTTGTGCTGGCTGCACAAACCAAAAGGCCAAAATTGCAGATTCTGGTATCGCATCGTAATCTGATGATGATGATGATGACGGTATAGTTATCAAAAACAAAAGAAACGGCATTAGCACAAATAATGATGTTGAAAATTAATAATAAACAATATAATACGCATAATTATAATTATAAAACGATCCGGCTTAAATCGCCTCCATTTTTTCATGATAGAATGAAAAATGCAGTGTTCATATGAATCTGATATAGACAGGATCCTAAGGGCACTGCCAAAGTGATAAGATTTTTTAAAAATCGCAACTATTTTCTCCCTTCCCATATCCTCCATCATCCATAGTTGTCATCCGGGAAATGAAACAAACTGCAGACCTTTATATCTGGCGTGATTCCTTGATGCCAATAAATGGTTTCACATGCAGCTGGCGGTCTATAGCTTTAGCAGGCAGTTAACACACCATTTAAGACTTCTGCTGGAGAAATTGAAACGTACAACGAGCGTGTCCATCAAAAGCACATCAATGGCACTTTGGGAGCGAAACCTTCCAGTTACCAGTAAACCTTTAGGTGTGTGTGTGTGTGTGTGTGTGTGTGTGTGTGTGTGTGTGTGTGTGTGTGTGTGTGTGTGTGTGTGAGAGAGAGAGAGAGAGAGTATGAAGTGGGTCCGTTTTTCTTTATTTTTATGCAATCATTCATAATCCCACGGCAGGCCACCTTCCAGGAAATATGGAAAAGTCAAGTCTGTGACCGCCCTGTGGTTCACTGTTTTGACCACAAAAACATATTGGTTGTTATGTTTTGACAACTTTTTGACAGCCGTCTACTTTAAACACGTGCCATCAACAAGACTGCAATTTGACTGCATGTTCGTCTTAGCAGCCCCTTTTTTATAACACAATTTATGTTATTAACGATGTAAATTTACAGCTGAGCCTAACTTTGAGTAGACGTTTCCCCACTTTGCACAGGCTTCAGGCGCGTATGCTGTGGAATAAATGTGCTCTTTCTCTCTTGCGCTGCGTAATTTGGATGCCAGTAGCCACAACCGGGGGGGTTGAACTTTAATACTGGTCTCAGAGAAAAGCCACTAGGCTGCTGCCAAATCCCACAGTGGAGTCAGAAACCTCTAAAGGGTCATTCAAATAGCTCAAGAAGGGTCCATATCAAAAGCAGGAGTCGTCATATCTCATCATTATTTAGTTATCGCACTTGAAACTTATTATATAGCATTAAAAAAATACAATTTTATATAATCATTGAGTCGGATCGTTGCTATATTCCACAGATGTTTGACAACTGAACAATAATTCAATGCCAAATCAACAAGTGTGTTCTCAAGTGTGTGTATTAAGTCTAACTCCATGGTGAAATGGGTATCTATTTGGCGGGACACTGTGTGCGCCGCTCCAGTAAAGTGTCTGTGTCCATTGTACTTTGGGATGTCTCATGTCTGGACTGACCACATGTGCACGCCGGCGGCCACCTTGGCGATGGCGCAGGGTTGTTGTGACTGTAGGACTGTTGGGTTTAGGATCAAATGATCTAAACCTGAATGAAGCATAAATTATCTGTGAATGGAATACCATCCCTGAAGCAAATAAAAAGAAAAAATGTGTGATGGCTATCATCCGGATAGTTGAATGGATAGAAATCTCACTTGACAAATAACATGACAAGGGAACGGTTAATGATTAACGCCACTTTGTTTATTTTGAAGGTTGATTTGCTTACGTCGAGTAAAGCGTCACAGGGCAGGCAACAGGCTTGGCCTTGCACAGTTATGACTCATTGTTGTTGCTGCATGTTGCTGCTGAATGATTTAATTATCCTTCCTTCTGTGATAACGTTAAGACACGTCCTGCCTGTCGATCATAGTTTGAATCACGTTTTATTTTACCTGGTGTATTTATGTTATTTTGAAAAGCGAAGTTGCCAAAGGAATCGGGACGTTCAAACTTAATTTATTAAAATCATTGCATACGTAATAAGATGTTTAACCGAACTTGATTAGCTTAATCGTAAACTCGATAAATAGTGCGTGTAAAATGTGTATTACCTAAAATAGAAAGTATATATTGAACGAGTAGTCTTTGCAATGCAAATGCAATAAGGACGATATTTAGCATTTGGAGCCCAAAAAAAGCTTATTGTGTTTTATAAAATTGCAATTTTCTACGATTAACACTCAAATGTTTTTATATCTATTGGCCTAATATGCGGTTTAACCTTGTCTTTAATGACTGTTCCTCAAAAGGCCTGGTATTAATTGGCTATTTTTCATATTTGTTTAATCAAACGCACAGCATGATAAATTACAAAATATTAGTTTTGTTATTGTGATTTACGTTGACACATTACCTCTACCAAATGACTTTAATTTACAAAAACATAAAACATAATGCAGTCCAACATATTATATGTTCAAGAAAGGATGCACCTCCCCCATAGACAAAACATTATGTAGCCTACATTTGAACATTTTCGTGGTTACAACACACACCATCTTCCATCCTTGATTCTTGCTAAGTAAAATAATATTAGTTCATCATTGTTTCCTCTATTTGGCACTTTTGTTTAAATTTCCAAAGTACTGTTTTTTTCAGTGCCAATAGGCCTTAAACACAAAACCCCAAATGGTTCAGAACATTCCTGTATAGCCTAACTGTGAACAACATTTAGCTGACATTGTTCACGTTGTTCACGTTTGGGCTTTGAAAATGTTTAGTTTATGATATATACTTTTGTTCAATTTCTAAATGACTTGATATGTGGTTTAAGGTTTCTGTTTTCTGGGTTTAAGTTTAGCTTTTGACATATCAAAGGAAGCAAATGAGACTAATAGACTTTTTTTTTTCTCTTTTTCACTTTAGGCTGCATCCGTCTTTTACGCACTTGAGTGGCAGCTTCTGTTTAGTTGATGATTATCCTTGGATAACAGATAAAATACCAGCAAAATTACACTCAAATGGGCCAAAATCAATGCTGCATGTTGAAACTCTGGTAACAAATCCAGTGAAGACTCCACTCCACCAGGTCCATTTCCTATAGCAAAGAATAGACGGAGAGCGACTGATCGTAAACACAAAGCAGCATACCGGGGCGCGCGCCCACCACGCAGACACAGACACACAGACACACACAGACACACACACACACAGACACACACACAGACACACACACACACACACACACACACACACACACACACACACACACACACACACACACACACACACACACACACACAGACACACACACACACACACACACACACACACAGACACACACACACACACACACACAACCACACACACTTTATCCCGTCCCCTCATTTCAGAGATCAAGATCATTTTCACACGTATCTGCTAAAAACACCTCCAAAAGATCTTCAAATAAAAAACGGCAACATTCCTTTTATATTTCCAAAGCTGGAATACAAAAGTAGACACCACCCAAGTGAAGCGGGTACGGACTAGTTCATGAGAATAAGCGGTGGAGAAAACTAAATGATAGTAAAAGTTAATGTCCTCCAATAGCTTTCATTGGGACAGGAATTCTCACCCCTCTTCCGCTCTTTTCAGGCGCTCAGACAGTTCCTTTACAGCCTGAATAGCCCGACAGGCTGGATGGCTAGACAGCAACTTTCAACTTGACCTTGGCCTCCAGCCGCGTCTTCCTCCTATGTCAAAACAGGCACACACTGCCGAGTCTAGTGCTGTTTTATCTCTTTGCATATTGTAAACATGTCGGAAGTCTAATGTCTTAAATACTCACCCCAAACCACGATGTTGAATCCATTTCTTTGTTTTAATCTGAAATAGGTATATGGATTTACTGAAAGGTGGGGGGGGGGGGGGGGGGGGGCTACTGACTGTGTTTCGAGAAACATTTGAATGGTTGAATTAAATTGCTTAAAATATGTCGACTTGTGCTTAGCATTTCCACATCCCATACTGAATGCACTGGTTTGTGCCCAGTATACAGACGGATATTATAACATACTACACAGTGTATCGATGCATCGGTGGGCGGCAGAATATGTTTAATTCCTTGTAGATCGTGTGCAACATTGGAACACAATATAATTGAATATTGTTTGTATTACTGGGAATGTCTTTCAGTAAATGGCTGTGTGATGATACCTTGTTCCTGTAGCGAAGCAGACAAAGGCTGGCCAGTGTGCGTGCGTAAAGGCCATAAGGCTATGCATATTAGTCATATGTGTAGTAGCCGTTTTTTAAAAATTGTTGACCACTTTTCAATAATCGACTCTTATCTGAGCTTCAGACATAAAAATATATTTTTAAGCCATTTATTATCCAAATCAAGCATTTGAAAGTCTGAAATACAACCTAATTTGAATATAATATTAGGCTCTTATGTGTGTCTTACTGTTTACGAATAAAGAAACATCCATCTCAACAGAATCAAACACGGCGAAAGCCAAATCAAATAGGTACGGTCACCCTACTTCGCCGCATTTTTCTCCATTTAATTATCTGTACAGGGTGATGTTTACCGTCCTCTTTGCATAACCTTGTCACGTGATAACATCTGAGCCAATGACGGCTCAACCTCTGCGCTCTTGTGCGCGTCAGAGTGGTATTACTCTCTGGGAACCAGTATCTCCTTTTCTCAGTCTCTGTGCTTTTTAAAAAAGAGCCAGAAGCTTCAATGTTGGATGCCGTGCTATGACAACGTCACTGCTCCTCCGTCCTCGCTGGGTCGACCCGTCGGTGATGTTCCTCTACGACAACGGCGGAGGTTCCGATGAAGTCAAGAACATGGAGGGTTTTGCTGGTGGCAACTTTGCTGCGAGCCAGTGTCGGAATCTGATGGCGCACCCCGCGTCCCTGGCACCCAGCACGGCTTATTCGTCAAGCGACGTGCCCACCTCCGGTATTGGCGAGTCAGTGAAACAATGCAGTCCTTGCTCTGCAGCTCAGAATTCCTCCAGCGCGTCCCTGCCATATGGGTATTTCGGTAGCGGTTATTATCCGTGCAGAATGTCGCATCACAGCAGCATTAAGTCATGCGGAGCGCAGCCCCCCTCCGCGTATGGAGAAAAATACATGGACACGTCTGCCTCGAGTGACGACTTCACCTCCCGGGCAAAGGAATTCGCTTTTTATCCGACCTACTCCACAGGCCCCTACCAACCTGTCCCCAGCTACCTGGACGTTCCTGTCGTGCCAACTCTCAGTCAGTCAGAAGCCAGACACGAGTCCCTGATACCTATGGAGACCTACCAACCGTGGACTCTCGCCACCAACGGCTGGAACGGCCAGGTTTACTGCGCCAAGGAGCAGCCCCAGCCCGGCCACATGTGGAAGTCCTCTATACAAGGTAGGCTGCATCCCTCAAGGTCCAGCCGTTGGACAGAGCTGCTGCTTGACATGTTGGTTTGTTACCACACAGTAAACATGATGCACATTGTATAGAATGTGGTGTTTGAAATGTCAGTTGCTGATCAAACAGCACAACAAATAGCTTGCAAACCAAATTACTGAAGTAATGGAATGGGGAAAAAATCGTTTAGTTTCCTCAAAAGTGAAGACATAATCTCAGCGCATAGAGATTTTCTTAAATGTATTGATCATCTTTATTGTGATTAATCAACCGTCATTATCAAATAGTATGTCAACCTTATTTTAACTTGTTTTATACTATAACACGTCACTCCCCATAGCAAATCCAGAAATATTTGATTCTATAGCTGGTGGAAATGTGTGGCTCAGTAATAAACAAATGACCGGTTTTTGATAAAATTCTATTTTGAGAGTTAAATGTTAAACTGAACCACTTGTTGAGAAGCAGCTCATGACAGCATATTTTGTCTCTCTCTCTCTCTCTTCTTTTTTTTTTTTTAAAGACGCGGTGTCCCACACCGGAGGAGAGTCTGGCTCTTATCGACGTGGAAGAAAGAAGCGCGTGCCATACACCAAGGTGCAACTGAAGGAACTCGAGCGCGAGTACGGCGCCAATAAATTTATCACGAAGGACAAGAGGAGGAGGATATCTGCCCAGAGCAACCTGTCCGAGAGACAGGTCACGATATGGTTTCAGAACAGACGTGTAAAGGAGAAGAAAGTTGTCAACAAATTGAAACCCATCAGCTAGTTTATTTATATTTTTACTATGGACAATAGGCTATCTGTGGGATATACACTAGACACACACACACGCACACACACACACACACACACACACACACACACACACGCATGTATATGCGCGCGTTTGGACTCATGGATTGGAACACCAAAACTCCTTTCTGACTGAACATGATTTATTTGTATGTTACCAAATGATTTCCCGGAGCTTCTGGAACAAAATTTCTGAGGCCTATGAATACTGGACCCTCCTGACACTTGCTGTTAAATGGCTTTTTGTGTTAAAGAGTCAAGTGGAGAGAAAAAGACAAAACGTATAGCTGCAGTTTTTGTGAATAGTTTTTTTTTCTTCTTTTTTTTCCTCTCTTCCCGACATGCTCACTCAACGCAGGAAAACGGACCCCTTAAGAGAGGTGTGCGCCACCGTGCTACGCCTTTATCTGCAACTTTATCGACGATGATAAAAAAATGCAAAAGATTCACAGGAAGTGATGGTGTTAGGGATTTGGACCTTGGAAATGTTAAATATTAATCTCTACTGGCTTCCTTTTTTAAAACCTAACTCACATGCTTCGCTTGTATGAAGTTTACTCTTATCATATGAACCCGTGCTCACATCCATATCCAATCCATGGTGCAGTTCTTACTATAACGCTTAGATAATCGTTGGGGATATGTGATCATGTCAATCATAGCTTTTTAGAATGTGTGCGTATTCATGTGGTTGTATATAAAGTAAATTCGGGCTTGTTATCCAGGTCATTTGTGTGTGAGTCCAGTATGTCGGTGTTAAAGTCCGTCCCAATAAAATATGGACTTTGTTGAACTGTATCTAGTTATGTTGAACATGTACCAATTTCATGGCATGACACGATGCTAGCTTGCTAGCTCAGTTTACACTTTTATTTAATCCTTTTGGCGAATTTGCTCCTCCATTATCGCTGCACTTTTTAAAAACGGTTTTAAGGCCCATACTTCTGCTGCATGTGACAACTATGGTTTAAATGGCGTCTTGTGGCTGCTTTTCTGGGTTTGTAGCAGCTTTCTTTATCCAGAAGAAGGCTACTTTTGGCAAATTTCTATTTTGAAAGTCCAATATTTGCAATGTGTAGTAGAGTTCTGTCTGGCTCTGGGAAAAGAGGAAATTAGTTAGTTGAGGCTGGTTTGTATTGAAATATAGGCTGACATTGCCATCTAGCGGCGGCTTTATGATCATACCAAAGGAATTATCAATGGTCAAATAGTGCTATACAGACTTTACTTAATAATAATAATGTTAATGATAATAATTGTAATTATATCATTTTCATTTAATTCTATACTAATTAGCTATTGATTTGGTCTGTGATCGAGACAGTTACCGTAATAAACCAACACAGGTGTAAATATCAGGAAACACTTTATTTTAATAATAAACATATAGGCCTATTAAACACAAAACACATTTCCTCTTGCTCATTCGTAGTGACTAACATTACAAATAATCACTTCAATATGTAAATGTTTGCACGGACATTTAATATTGAAGGGTATAGTGAGGTGAAGTTGTGTATTTTATTTCTCCAAATATATTTGGTAGTGCTTTTGTTACACGTTGAAAGTAATATCCATACAGTTCGAAGTTACTTCCCAAATTCAAGTCACCCTTTTAATAAATTCCTGTAATATTTAGGCCTACATTGTCTTATTGGGTTGAGTTTACTGAGATGCAGCTAGTTTACATTTACGTTCAAAGTTGCTATATGTGTATCTTTATTCTGATCAAAGAAAATGACTTGTCAGCTTGAAAACCTAATTTGTGACTCCATTTAATGAAATTTGGGCAACTATTTTTAAACGGCGCAGGCCACCGCGTCAATCTGTTTTGTACGACTGCACATACTAGCCTACTTTATACGCACTCAACTGCGTTATGTTGTTCCTCCCTTAAGCGTAGGCCTAATATATATGAGTGTGTAAATATTCAAAGGCCTATTCACAAATGTCAGAATGCAATAAATAATTACATTTCATTTATTACAATTTCTGTAAGCTTTCTCTTGTTATTGGATTCATCGCGAACAAGAAATCAAAAATAATTAGTCGTAAAACACTCTCGGTCACCGTGATGAAAATATTTTTTGTTTTAAAATGTATTGATGTAATGTTGACTATTAATTTGGTGCAATACCTGAATGATTCGTGGAAATGTTTTGCATGGCAATGCGTCACTTAAAAAACGGGCCCTATAGAAAAATATCTGTGCTGTCAACATGAGGTGAATTGCACTTTTAATTCAATAGAATTTAAACTGAGTTAATTTTAACTTTTTGCAGTTCCGTGGTGTTGAAAAAAACCCAACCTGTGCTTGAAAAAAACGTATGCAACTGCGTCCCCAGTCACGCGCATCGTTCATTGTTCACTGACATTTGGGGCTTGTGTGAATATATACTTGTTCTAAAAGATTTACCTTTTAAATGACTAAGTGCAGTTGTTACGCAGCTAACCACGCAACCAAAAACGCAACTCACAATGTTTGTTTTGACTGCTTTAATGAATGTGATTCAGTCTTACTGGCAGTCTATTGTCAAACCAAATCCTTCCTTATTCAGAGCTCCAGCTCCTCTAGCTGGCCTTCACACCTGTTAGGCTGCCTGAATTACTTGTCGATTTAACTGTTTAATCCAATTTTGTTATATGGAACAGTTTGTCTTCATTCAATAATTGAAATCACATATCCTACTCTGTACGTACGACTTATCAATCCCTTTTTTACTTTTTGCAATAATTGAAAGCACATAGACCTGTGGGTTATACTCGTACATGGTTTTATAGTTATTTTAATTTATTATATTTGTTAGTTGTTGCTTTGCATGCGCTATAAGCCTAAACGTGAATACCTTTACTGACTACATACATATATATATATATACACCCTAGAAAACGAATTATCTTTTTTTGAATAAAAAATTCTATAAATCCTTATCCAGAACCTGGATGCTAAATTATTTGGCTGCTTTAAATATAATTAAGCCGATTATTGTCAGTTGAATTAGTTGTAGTTGTTGTGATTTAAAAACAAAATGTTGTGGCTGTTAGTTGTATATGTAGGCTACATATTGTTGTATTAATTTATTTGGATTTTTTAACAAATAACATCTCATCTAAGTGGGAGTTTTTTCAACATTTGTAACATGCTCGTTAATGAGTTTCATTTACTATAAATAGTTCAGCCTCCTTGTTTCAGTTTTGTGAAAATGGCAAATGTTCAGTAACGTTAGCGAACATGATTAGGGATTATTTACACAGTCGACTAAAGGTTGGATTGTTTCCTATAGTTAGCAGTCAGATATCTGGTGTTTATATCGACATGGCCAGCTGGCTGATTGAGAGAAACACCACAGAAATGTGAGACAGAAGCATATGCCCGCGAGCACGTTATGCAGCGTCGCCCTGGTCCCACGTCCTCTGACGTAGGCACGGCGGGGCGCGCACGTGTTACACAATAAACTCAGAGATGGGATAAACGTGTGATGTCTGACTGCTCGGTGCGTCTTGTAGTCCAGAAAACACTAACGAGCGGAAGAGCTGAGGCTGTAGAGCGGAAGTTGAGTGCAGTCACGTGATCAGCTAGGCAGCTCATTGGCTGCAAACGAGCACAGCCACATTTTATTGGTTCGTGAGGACCAAAACAATGCTACAGGTCCCGCCTCCACTCTAACACATAGCGTGATAGTCCAAAGCTCACAGCACAATGCTCCGCCCATCACTCCTCCTCCTCACGTCTTTGACTCACAGCACTTTGGGACTGTGCAAAAATTGAGTTCTGCCGCCACACTAAGGCAAAAATAGTGAATTACAGTTAATTTCAGTTTTCAAAAAGGGTTCAATTTAGCCTACTATTCACTTTAAAAAGATATACATGGACTTCCATGCATTATTTGTTTTAAGCAAAGCAAAGTGTAGCCGTCAAAGGAAATATTTGTCCTTTAAAGGCACCTTCAAACTAAACAAATGATCAAGCATGATCCATTTTTATTATTCGATTCCGTCTGACACTAACAGTGAAAATGTTCTCTTTTAAAGAAATAACCATGTCACGCTTTCTATTCATCAAATAACTGAATATACTCTTCTCAGATAGTCCGTAAAGGCTCATCGTTAGGTCAGAAACTCAATATTATCGAATATACTAGTATCTTTTGAGGTTTTCGGATCAGTGAATTGGTCAAATAGATTACATATCCGATTAGTATGTCTCTGGCCTGCCTGTGGGTGGTTGAACACAGACAGGGCCAACACTGGGCATTGCTCTTTACATTGACCTTCGCTGTCTCTATGCGTAATGGTGGCTAGGCCTGCAACCTTGAGTCACTCAACAATATAGCTCTGGTCAAGCTTGAAATAACGAGTTTGGAAGATAATCTCGTAATACACCACAAGGACCTGAGCAGACATGCATTCATCAAAGGCCGTGGCAGCGGTCAAATCGGAGCACTTGACCGAGATTATGTGAAAGCCTCAGTCGGCGCCTTTTACTTCCTCAGACGGGGTTTTCCTGGTCTCATGTGGTTTGAAATATGAATGCCAACTAATTTACCGTGTTGATTTATGAAGGGTGTATTGGCATGCCTTTAAAGGAAAGATACACTATGAGTCATGGATTACAGTGACGAATAGAAGGTCTGTTTGCCATTCCCTGGCAATTCCCTCAAGACAAAATACATATTCCGCAGTGATAATACTCAACGATTACATATAAAAGTGCAGAAGATATAATAAGGCAAGTTTGTGCAGCTAAACGCGTGTTGTTATTGGATATTTGAATCCATGTTTACAAAAAGCGATACGGGAGACTGTGGAAATCTGTCTTTGAAAATGTTTTTAAAACGCTGCAGATGCTTCATATTGGTGTATTATCTCGCAATACCTACGGGTTTAATCCACAATAATTGGATTTAAGGGCTGTTTGGGGCTTTTTCCGAGTAAAATGGGTAATTTGGTTAAACTACAATGTTTTTACATTTAATATGAATCCGGTCCTGGATCAGTTCAGATATGTGAATGAAACTACAATAGCCAGTCATGAGATTTGTTCCTCGTTATTTGAGCTTGGTTGGAAACAATGATGCGAGACAAAAGGGATTATCAAATAACATGCTGCTGTTCATAAGGTATAAATAAAAGACAAGAGCGAGAAATGTAATTCAGCGGCGACGTTTTCGTTGAAGTTCGTCGTTCAGTTGAACAACAATGTTTACCATGAGTCGAGATATATTTATAAGGCTCTAGGTGACTCAGAGTAAATGATGCACGTGTATTTGACTGTTAAACGACATTTTCACATAATGAAAAAAGCTGTATCGGAAAATGAGGAAAAAGCAATGTCATCTGAGTTTCCTATCAAAAAAGACTACAGACGTCACATTGGTTTGATTTAAACATATTCCAAATGCCACGTCAGCAACTGCAACTGTTAAATATTTACTAAGATGTTATATTATTTAAAAGATGCTGAAAGCCAATCAAACATCGAGAGTATATAGACTCGTATAGTATGAAATATAGATCTTAAAATCAACCAAGGGAAAAAGACACCTTTCAAATAATAAAGTTATACTATTCACCAGCTCAATTCAGACTCTTTAAAAAAAAGATTTCTTATGCAAATGATTAGAATGTACTTTTTGAGCATGCGCACATAATTCAAGAAACGGAACTGGGAATTCACTTTCCAATTGTGCTCTGAATATCTTGTTCGTTCAGCCATCAATTAATGCGCAATTAAGACGAGGATTTTCTGACGCAATAGCCTAGTTTCTACATTGTGGCTTCCCTTTTCAAAATGAGATGAAGCCCTATCAATACACTTACATTTGATTCTGTCTTTCTTTTCCTCTCTATCTTTTTTTCCTTTGTAAAATGTGTCCCCCACTGAAGTGCAGTTTATGTCCTTTTGTCCATGCAGGCCCACTCCTGCTGACGCCTCGTTTCCCAGGATACCCTCTACAGGCGAATCCAGCATTGTGAGTCTCCACTGGTGAGTCAGAGGTGCTCCCGTTGACCGTGGAGTTGGTCAGTTTCCCTGCATGCCTGTGTGGTCCGCCAGGACCTTCTGTCGTCGCCATCGCTGTCGGCTCACATTTCAGTCACCTGTGGATAAATCAACAGTTGTTCGCCGAATCAGGTTCAAATTTACAAATATATATATATATTTTCCCCTCCTCGTTCATTTGTACGCAACTAAGTGCTGTGATTGTTTGATGTGTCAGTCTGGAGTACAGGGGGGTGGTGTGTGTGTGTGTGTGGGAGGGGGGGGGGATTATAAAGCCATCAGAGTCGTATCAATGTAGCCAACCGTTCAAATTCGAAAACGCTTTTTAATCAATCTCATATTGTGGAAAACCAAAAGTAAACGCGTAAAGTAAATGTTCTACATTTCTCAATTAGCTCATAGTTTTGGTTGTACGCCCACTGCTCAGTCTACACATCACAAACCGCCATGTTTAAGTTGTGTTTTGTGATTGTTGAATGTATAATAGTCTGTGCATCAAAAGGTGACAGTTGGTACCCGTATTGTTTTAGTCACTATGCCTGTGTATCTTTTCGGACTCCTGCTCAGCACACTCTGCTACAGACCGTGTTCTCCTTTCGAGGTGAAGAATATAGTCAATAGATGCTTTGAGGCGCAGGTGTGGTGGCCCATTTTTCCACCATAAAATGAAAACAAAAACAACCTGAACTAAAGCTCTGGGCTTTTTATTTCACTTCAAGACTTAAACTACAGGAGGTTTCTTTACAGGACACTGAATGCGCCTATTTAGCCTGCTTTACAGCCTATGGGCCTACCTGACGTGGCGTTAAACTGTACTTTCAGATCCTCCCCACACTTGATTGTTTACTTGTTGTCTAACAAGGTTTTATGGCACACGGCTTTGTCTGTCCGTGTCACTCGCTCCGACACAACTGCGCTTATATCACTCCAGAATGGAAGTTACACTTAATTTGAAGTTAAATATGTTGTGTTAATATCTGTGAATTGATATATAATTGTTAAATCTTGTTTGATTTAATCCAAATGACAAGTGTGTCTATTTGTATCTGGGTATGTGGTCCAAGGTACGAAAACGGCAGGAGACGGAGTAAAGCTCTCCTCTTGACTTAAAGGCCATAAAAACAGTGTCCCTGAGTAAATACTGATTATCTCATGTCAAATCTCTTCCATAGTCATTCGTGGTCATGTATTACCAAAACTCTGTATATTAATGTTTCTCTTGAATGTCCAAATCTGATATTAACTTAATATTGTCAATATCAACTTATTATGAACATAAGGAGTTTTGATGAGAGCAATTCTCCCAAATAGCAAGAGTTCAAATGAGTGGTTAGCTAAATTAAGCTAACCGAACCTATACAATACGGTACATCTCTCATGATTCGTTAGACTTTTCCTCAGCTCAGAGTTAGAAGTTCACATTATCGAGTACTCTTGTAACCCAAAGCCTTCGTAAACTTAGAAGCAATTAAAGGAACTCCATCCGGGGCACAGTGGGCCCTTTGCTCTCTGTAAAGGACCCTCTCCCGAACTTGAAGTCGACCGTACAGACAAAGCTTTGGCTTTGAGAGCGTTTACGCAGCACCAGACTGCGGTTTTGGTGACCAAAAAAAAAACACACAAGCAGGATGGTCAGAGGATCAACACAAATACAAAACACATTTCACATACAATTTGCCTTTTTACGCTTGTCGTTATTCTTGAACTAATTGTTTACATTTGTTTAGTCAAATGGTTAGAACAAGTGTATTTATTGTCGGTGGAAATCTTACCTTAGTTGTTTATAGACATGATATGTTTCTATTTCGTTCAAAATCCTCAGCTGCTGACTTTGAGTCCGCGTTGGTGGCTACTTCCTATCACGCTTGGCCTGTTTTGTGGTGTCTGTCTGGCCGGGGAGGGAAAACAACGCAGCAGCATACTAGCCTATAGCTATAAAAACGCAGGTCTGTCCAGAGCCATGGCTTTGGTTTTCCTGTGCATCCTGTGCTCAATTGCAGCTTAAAAGCTTCAACACAAGTCATAGAATTTGTCTGGATTCACTGAGAGGCGGAGCGTATGGTCGCAAAGACACTCGAGTTGTTTGTGCCCTTGCAATTGATCAAATAAAATTGCTTGCAAGCAGGACAGTGCAACACAGACTGCATGTTTTTTTCCCCTGTTTTTATAAACTCACATTGCGTTAGTTGGTGCTTGCACAGTCCTAGAGTGTGTGATATTTTAAGGTTGTGTTTCACATGTGCCACCAGGAACCTCTTGGATCTGAATATACACATCGGGCTGTGGGGCCAGGCCAGCCGCGGCGGTCTTAATCCGAGTTCACGTCTCCCATTCACAGCACATTAGAGTCAAGTTGCAGCCTCTCCAAATCAAGCTGCAGGGTGGCCTCAGTGCAGACAGCCAGGGAATGTGCACTGTGGCATGTTTACCAAAGCAAATGGAAGAAATCCATTCATTTAAAAAACACAATGGACAATTGTTTTCTTAATTTGTATAGCTTCAGGGGAAAGGAGACCTTTAATACAAAATCATTTCCAATTCATGTGTGGCAATAACAAACGTTATTCACAATCTGGATTTTAAAGTAAATGTTGCATGCACATTTCGAGCTGTAACTTTGAAATTATACGGCTGCAGGTATTTAGAAATCCTGCAAAATAATCCGTCAAGAAATGTTTACTCATTTTATTATGTGCGTGTGTTGGTATTTACGCAAATGTATAGATGCGTCATGGCAATAAATAGAAAAAATAGTGATCTGATGGACATAAGTATGCATCAAAACCTAAGCATTTTCAAAATTTCTAGAATTTGTCTTCTAACTGGACAACGCACATTTGAATAAATATTGGCACCAAAACGTTAAGAAACTTCCGTGTGTAAAAGTCGAGGGGGCTTGTATGTTGCGACTTTTTTTAGCCGTTGTTGGATTCATTAAATATGAGACAAAGCAGCGAAATAAGACAAGAATAATTCAGCAATAGAATATGTGTACTATTCTAAATAGGTTGTTACATTTGACTTTTGAAGCAGACTGCTTTATTGTCAATTCGTGAGCATTTTCCTCAGTGAGCCTCGTCTTTTCTACGAGGTGTGTCGTTTTTTACTGTTGATACTCACACAAATACTAAATATTATAATAATAAAATGTGTTTATTACTATAAACATTACAATAAAAAAAAAAGGTTTCTTGGTGTAAGGTTTCTCAGACCACAAAATGTCAGGTTTGTTCTTTCACTCTAAATATTAAGATCCTGTCCTGTATTTATTTAGTCAACATTTTAGTTTGGTCTTTGTTATAGGCTACTGTACTAACACAAGGCTGTATCCTATTGAAACATTAGCCGCTACTTTGAACATGACCCTGATAACTAAATGCCCACTGGGCCAAATGCTATGTTGTAAAACCACCAAGTGATGATGACTAAGAGGTCTAAAAGCAGACTTTACAGATAAGCTGGTTGTCTCCTTCCTCCAATTCAGGTCAATGTTGTCAATGCACAGTAATGCTGGTTCAATCATGTTATTGTCTGGTCGGGTTTGAAATTGTTATCTTGCATAATCATTTCATTTTTCTTGCATTGTGTACATAATTTAAAAAAACAAGGAAAACTAGAAAAGCTTAAATTACGCACAAATATTTTTCTAGGGCACGTAGTGTGGAAAAGCACAGAACATCTGGGAAATTGATAATGATATTCGGGCAAAGCTTCGATTGAAATCCACCTTCTCTTAAAAGCAGCATTCAAGTTGTCTTCCTCTGACTTCGTTGCATGTTAAGGAATTCCACTTTAAGGCGACATGGCGATAAAGCAACAATGCCAAGCTTTAGGACATAGCAGTCATGTCTCTTACACTACACACACTCGCCCCCCCCCCCCCCCCCCCTCCCACCCACACACACACACACACGCGCGCAAGCACACACAGGCAGGCACGCACACACATATACACAGCCTGAAAATCTGTCAATTTCTACCGTGTGGTCACGTGACCTCCTCCTCCGTAGAGTGGATGGAGATGGCTCTCCACGTCAGCCTACGTCTCCAAATTTCTGCTTAGCGAACCTGCTTCAAAGAGGCAAGAGGCACGGCGCTTCAGAGCCATGTTCAGGGCGGTTATAGAGGAATCAACCCCCAACATAGAGTTATAGTAGAGGGTGAACTACGATGATGGATTTTGACGAAAGGGTCCCCGTCGGATCGAACATGTATTTGCCCAGCTGCACGTATTACGTGTCGGCGGGGGCTGATTTCTCCGGTCTTCCCTCGTTTTTATCCCAGACCTCGTCCACCCGACCCATGCCATACTCTTACTCCTCTAACCTGCCGCAGGTCCAACCCGTCAGAGAGGTTACGTTTAGGGACTATGCAGCCATTGAAGCGTCTGGTAAATGGCCGCACCGGGGGAACTTGCCCCACGGCTACCCCACCACGGAGGACATGGTGCACCGGGACTGTCTTTCGGCTCAAACTGCCGTCGTAGGAGACATGTTCGGTAAAAACAGCCCCGCAGCTGCCGCCGCTGCGTACCACCACCACCACCACCACCATACGAGCGCCGGCTCCGCTGCCACCAATTTCTACGGTAACGTAGGCAGAAATGGCGTGCTGCCACAAGTCTTCGACCAGTTTTACGAATCGGCGTACGCGAACGCGTCGGAGAGCTCCTCCACGCATGGCTATTCGGGGGAAAAAACGACGACCAAGCAGCCCAGCTCTTCGCCAGAGGACGACCCGTCGTGCAGAGACACCGAGGCGAAGGAGCAGCGGGATGAGGCGAGCAGCCCGCAGTTATCTTCCGGCAACAATGAGGAGAAATCCAGCAGCAGCAGTACGTATTAAAGTCAGCGTATTGGTTATGAGAGAAAGTTTGCAATCTTGCGAGCTGCTGTTAAAATTTTTATATGCTGTTTTATAAGCATATAAGGTTTATAGAGGGCCTGTAGACCCCCCCACCCCCAACAAAACTTTGTTATAAACTGCAGGATCACGTGTTTGGAATTGAAATTGGCCGTGAAAGACATGAGGTCGGTGGTTTTTCTGTACCTGACGTTTTCCAAAAACACCCAGTTATCCATGTGAATTCTTATACAGACTTGCGTTAATTCCACGTGTTATAAACTTGCTTGTTTCACGGTTTCTTAGCATTAAAACAGCACTTCCATGTAATGAGGTTCGTGCCTCTGGTTAAGGGTTAGCGGACGTGAGCTCTTGTGTTAAAGTCATCATGGACTCTTGTGTTCCCATTTGTAGATTTCCCCCTTTGTGTTCTATAAAACGACTATACCACTACTACTACTACTGCTACTATAAAAACTGTCTAATGCAACGTGGTCTCATTTCCCTGTTGCTCTTAGTTGCTAATGTTTAAAAGCGTGCTCATTGTTTTCATTAGCAGGAAAAGGTCAAAGCCAAAGTATTGTCTATAGCGAACCAGCACGAATGGTTTGGTAATATTTCCAGTGTCATTTAACGTCTTTATATGTGACACTTGAAATGTTGAAATAGAAAATATGTTTTGAATGCTTTATGTAGAGGAAATACGCTCATGCGTAATCTGGACATCCAGGGCGTACAAATCTTTTTTCTAACATAGTCAGGGCTAATTTGAAATGTTTATATTTTCTGTGACCAGTACACTTTGCTTTTCTTTCTTCCAGATGGACAGAGGACCCGTAAGAAAAGGTGCCCTTATTCAAAATATCAGATCAGAGAACTTGAGAGGGAATTTTTTTTCAGTGTGTACATTAACAAGGAGAAACGCCTGCAACTATCTCGGATGCTCAACCTCACCGACCGACAAGTGAAGATTTGGTTTCAGAACCGTCGCATGAAGGAGAAGAAACTGAACAGAGATAGATTACACTATTATACGTCCAATCCTCTGCTTTAGGGGTCAACGAAGCCCCGTCACAGCTTCCATAGTCCTCCGCTGTGGGACCGACTGCGTTTACAGACAGACTGGCTCTCCGGCTGTGACTCTTCCAGTGTACACTGTGTACCACATTGGCCGCGACAGCAGCAACACTGCTCAATGGTTAATTTCAAGTTCGAGGACAAGAGTATCCTGCAATCGGAATTACCCACAGAGTGAGCATGAATTAAGTCAGTCTGTGGACTTTGATTTCACTCTCCAGACTCTCTTTTTGAGGAAAATGTACAAACGGATTGTTGCCCTCTTGCGAGGGCCCTTGTTAATATTATTGTGACTCACAGACGCCTTGTTCATTTTTCTTTCACGATCGACTGACCCAGTGTATTTTGTAATCAAAAGATTTGTTTAACTTTTTTTTTCTGTTTTTAAAGTCAGAAAAGTGGTGGATTTAGGATGATGATGGCTATGTACTTAAATAACTGAAATTATATTGGTGTGACCAAACAGTGAGTTCGAACAGATGAGATTGTAATGTGTTTATGTTTTGTTTGCTTATTTATTTTGTAGCCACTCGTTTACTATTTCCTTTAATGCCACGGCTAACCAAGTCGAAGTCCATTATTACAAACAGGCTATAGGGATTCCGTGTTGAGTCTTGGCTGGCCTTTTGTCGTCTGTATAGCCTGCAGAATGAGGGCTATATGTATTTATATGTTGCGTATCTACAACACCCCAATCCATGTTGCCCTTTTGGATTTTTGGAGACTATCAGTCGAGTATTGATAATGTAGGCCAAAACCAGAGAGATAAGCTTGTCCACTGGATCCGTGTGGAGTTGCACTGAGGTACACGCCCAACATATGCACACACAGGTATATATGCAGCGGGCCTGTTTGGTCTGATATTGATCCGCATAACAGAATATTTTTTTCATTACTTGTGATCCTTTGGTACTTGCTGTCTAAAGAAGATAAAATGCTACATTTTCAAGTGTTCTAACAGGGCAATGCTGGTCAGGGTCATCGCATTGAATCAATTGCTTGGTATGCCCAATTGTGTATTGTACTATATTTCCAAATAAAAAAACAAATGAAAAGATCATTGAGAAAAAAAAATGCTGCCTTGTCATTGTTTTACGCACGAAACACATTCAACTCGCAATAGTTTTATCACAAGCATGTGCCAACGAATGTTGCAAACATACATACAAAATATGAACTGTCCAGCCTGATATAGGCACACACAGTTGTGCGGCAATTACGTTGATCCCGAGCTGATCAATATTTCGAGCCATTAACGACATTTTGCAGCTCTTGCATTCCAACTGAAGAAAAAATATGTTATTGAACCAATCCAGATCCACCTTTATCCGTTTCCATTACATTTGTTGTCGCCATGTACACTTTATTTTCTATTCGTTTTTCACTCTTTCTCTCTCGCTCTCTGTCGTTTGTGTGTGCAAGCTGTCATTACGCTGATTGGCTTTGGAAACACTGTTCCAACAGCAGTCTCCTTTGGCGACGGTCGCCATATTTGCTGTTGTTATCACTGCAGCGCATTGGCGTTCATATATGACAGTCAAAAGGGCCATAAACGCGGGGAGAGAGGCTGAAGTTTATGGTTGCCTCTCTCTGCCATAGTCCGGCCTTGCCTTGCGCATCCTTTACTGCGCGCTGGAATTCCGTCCCTAATTACGGGACATCCTCCCCGTTGCCGCAGCAACGCGGCCATAAAAGCTGTCTGAGTCTGGGGCATTTGTACAATTGGAGTGCAGTGCAATAAACCGTCTGAGACCCAAGGTTATTAACTGTTACCAAGGAGGCGAGAGCAACGGCAGGGAGAGGACGGGTAGGAACAGCCTTTGCTTGCTGCATCGACTTCACTTGAGACGCTTTGCCCCTCGTGTGGTTTATCCACCTCGATCAGTTTAGTGGCGACGGCTGCACGCAGGATTAGTCTTTCCTCTGCCACCGGGCGGCGCTGTTGGGACCAATGTCATGGCCGTGGATATTTTCGTCTCCAAACTCACCTCGAATGCAAGCAGGTAAAAGGTGTTATCAACACAAGCTGAAGCTTGAATAGTTTTCTCTGTTGCAAGAAACCGTCTGAACGTCCACTCCTTAGACTCTTCTCATGCATGCGACTCCTGTTAGTTTGAGATGGGATCCGTTTTGTGTTTAGTCTCCACATTTCTCTGGTGCACAAGTCTTCCTGGGGGCCCTAATAAGGCAACACATCTGTGCCAAGCCTTCATGCTGCATGTGCTATTCATTTTGCTGAGCTTGAGCTTTTTAATGGTTGAAGAATAGCATGTCCGGCTTGTACCTGGAGAGATCTACAACCCCGTCCAGTCCAACCACAAATGTTTTGGATTTGGGGAAATATTATAAAATAAATTGGATACAGTTAGTATGTTAACGATACAGTAAGCAGCGGTGCTGGATACAAAACATATGCTTTCATTTTTCAGATGGTTCACATTCTAATGCAGCTCATCTTAAAACACAACAGCTGGCTTGTATGCTCGTTCCTCCTCCTCGTCTTCGTCTTCAAATAATCCGCTAACAACATTTGACGTCCTTCCCAAACACATTATTCTCTGTACGTGCCAAGTGGATACAAGCTGCTTTTAGAAAAGTCGATCTGATTGTGATAGGGCAGCAACCGCGTCTCCTTTTCCTTCCTGTCACAGATATAGAGCTGCACTGAGGGTATTCGGTGTCAGTCCGAGTGGCGGGTTACTATTCTGGACCTTAATGCATGTGGACCGAGTCTCTTTCTCCTTTGTCTCTAGTGAAAAATAAATGCTTCCGCTGGATGTAATAAAACGCCGCATTATTGTTCATAACTGCACTCGGGACGAACATGATACGACTCAAACGGCCTCTTCGGCCACGATTATATGGACCGGATCAAAGCCAGTGGTCAGAGTGAACTGTTTTGGGGATATAATAGCCAGGCAGCTGTGAAAATGAAGATTTAATAGCAACAATTAATAACTGTAACACAAAGATATCGATAGGCCCCAATGCCAGTACAACACCATGAAGTGTGTGCGTGTATAAGCCAAAACAATGTAATACTGGGCACAGATAATTAATGGATGTATTTAGTTTCCTAACTAGCTCATATGTCCCTTAAGGAACAGGCCACTGTGGGGAAGATAATACAAACTTTGTTTAGTAGGTCAACTCTGCAGTGAATTATTTTATGGTTTTGGGGGAATTTACTAGACGGGCAAAAATGCTCGGCGTACGGCCCTGGTCTTTAAAACTCTCACGCTGGAGAAAATTCTCTTTTCTTTATATATTTCAACAAATTACATTTTGTCTTTTGAAATACAATATTGTATTATTTCCGTGTATGCATCAATAACCCTCAACCAACTTTCAGTCATTTAGGTCATTTGAAATATGTGCGTTTTGAGCGCGAGCGATTGACAAATGCCCACCGTCAACGCGCTAAAAATCTAAGCCAGTGTACATAAATGAGCTGTCAATGACAGAGCGTTTGAAAACCTAAATGGGCTCGATTTATGAATTTCTCCGAAATTTCCTCATTTCAGTACAACAGGCTGCAAACAAACCCAGGGGGCTAGCGGCCACCTGGGCCTGGTAATGGCAAAGCTGGCCGAGATTAACTTCAACCTGGAGAGACCAATAGAGTGCACATGGCCAAGGACACTACGAGATGGAAGGAGAGTTTTATTGTGGCCCTTATTGCCTCAAATTGGACCGACAGGATGACAAGCTTTATGTCTGCTTTCCTTTGGCACATTGCGCCTGTTCCTTGCACAACGCCGCAATCAATACTTTGGCACTTTAACAAATATATATTTTTTGTACTGAGTATTTTTTATTTGTATTTGTTGTACCTCAGCTTTTTCTTAAAAACACATTTGTTCATATAACCTGTGAAGGAAAGCACATCAAGATTTAGCCTTTGTTGTGCAATGCGTAATGATTTATATAGGTACATATTAACTAATATCATATCCTTAATTAATTGGTGAAAACTCAGGAGTAGAACCATTATTACTACAAATCCTAATTTCAAAAATATCTGAGAAAATACGTTTTAGTGTGAAATGGAAAATGATATCCTGAGTAGTTTTATATATCACGAAGAAGAACCGCAAAGCCTAATAGGCTCTAATACATGAAATTACTATGCAGTTATATATGGCATTTCAAGAATGTAATGTGTAAAAGCTCGTTAGGAAGCTCGCGTAAGTCGTTAAGAAAATCATTTATTCTATAAAGGCTTTTTTTCGTTATTTCTTTGCTTTTTGTTACTGGTGTCAAGGGATTGGTTTTCTGTTGTGTACGCACGGAGACAGCTTGGTTGATCTTACTGAATTGAACATAATCAAGATTTATATTATCCAATATTCGTCCACAATCTTAAATCAAAGATGGTTATGTTTAAAGTAATAGTATATAAGAAGACAGTTCAACGAAGTCAACTTGATGTTGACCACTTCAAAGACGTTCCCTGTCCAGCAAAAAACGTCAGCTTTATATGCCAGATATACACGTACTTTGTTTTTGTTGTTAGTCCCACTGTACTTGCACAGAAAATAGACATACAGCTAAAGACAAGGACAACAAAACCGAACAAAAGTAAACATAAACATTTAATCATTCTGTACCTAAGTAGCCGAGGTGACTATATAGGTGAAAGAAGTGTGTGTATGTATGTGTGTGTACACACAACACACACATTGACACACGTCAGACCGTTTCTGTAGATTGTAAAGAAAGAACAACGTATGTTTAACAGTACTCTTAATCTCCAGGCAACACTAATCTTAGCACCTTTACATTTAGTGCGGAAGCGCCCAGTCTGTCTTCAGGCTAATGGATGCACCAAAACGGCTTTTTGCCAAGTCATTTCGCTAGAGGCGAATTCTACCTACAATTAAACACATTTTATTACCTCTAAGTCCCATTGCTTTCTTATTGTTTGTCGTTGTTGGTGGGTTCTGCAGCTTTCAAAAAACTCAATTTAAGACTATATTTTTGTAGTTTCATTTGACCATGACTCTCACTTGACTATTAATTTTTTTATGAATCTGATACTTCTGTTTTGCACCTAATGAGCTTTGTGGTAACATTTGGGAAACAGACAATCAGGTCTTAAGACAGGACTTGTTGGGAAGGGATTTTAAAGCTTGTTAAACGATTACATTTATGAAATGCTGCTTTTCAATATATATATATATATATATTTCAACGTTGTATCATGCTGGACCTCGCCCCTTCTAGGGGGTAATGGTGGTGCATTAAGGCAAGGTGAGGGAGCACACTGATTGCTCTGCTGCCTTTTTCTCCGTCTCAGCTCCATGATAGATATGGCTCCGGCTGCTACGTAGCCACGGAATGGGAGGGACTGCCCGTCTTCCAGCGTTTCCATTGGTTTTACAGTCTGCACGGCGGAGAGGGGGGTGCCTCTAATCATATCCAGCATGTTTTGCACGAGAAATGTCAGCCAGAAAGGGCTATCTTCTCCCCTCGCCAAAATACACCACAATAATGTCATGTTCAGACAGTCCGTCAGGAAATGCGTTTTTAGTGGATTCTCTGATCAGTGGCCGCACCGAGAGCGGCGGAGGTCACTATGCTGGGAGCGCGGTGTGCGTGCCTCATAGCGCCGCTACAGAAGTGCCTTACGGACTACACAGCTATGGATACTTCCCAGGTATGGGGAAGCGCTGCGAGATGGGTCCCCAAAACATGGTCTCCGCCTCTAGTGCGTACATGTCCAGCATGGAAATGTGGATGGACGCGCAGAGGTCATGTCGAATGGACCAGGAGCACCCGGTGGGTCCCCAGGTCGCACCCTGCTCGTTCCCGCAGAATATTAAGGAGGAGAGCACCTACTGCCTGTATGAGCAGCCGAAGTGCCCTAAAGCCTCAACCGCCGAAGATCTTACATATTCGAGGTTAACAGCAGCGGGCCTAGGCTCGAGTTCTTGTACAGTTACCGATGGTGGCGGCGGGGGCTCAGTGCCTGTGCCGGGCTACTTCCGCTTGTCTCAGACGCACGCACATTCTCATAAACTTTACAACACCAACAGCCCCCAGCCGAACCCTTCCCATTCTCATTTTGGCCTACACCCCATTGCTCCTGCTCGCTTCCACACACCACCAACTACTCCAGCCACGACGCAGGAAGGGAGGAACACCGAGGAGTCCGTGTCCTCGGGAAACGCCGACCTGCAGGCTCACGCTGCACCAGGGACCGAGGAGCCACGCGAGTCCTCGGATGCAGAAGTCTCTTCAGCTGACGAGACGGAAAAGCATAATAAGGAGAGACCAGCAAAGACAACTAAAGGTAATCACAGTTCATCATAGGTGTGGTCCTATACTGTGGTTTTGTTTGCATGCAGTGCAGGTAGAGTGAGGCTTTTTAATGGCACCTGTGTAGTTCTATTTTACTGGTTAGACTTGCAATACCAAGTCAAGACACGGGTATGGGAACGTTGCATTGACATATTAGATTCTCTAAGTATTTTGTCTCTAAGTTGTTGTAATATGAGTACGTTATGATGTATATGTGCATGATTAGGCCCCGAAATATTATTCGTAAAACCGGAAAAAGTCAATTATTGAAGGGCAAAGCTATAATTGGATTAATTAAACAATACTAAAGTGTTATTTCAAATAAACCAAATAAAATAATTATTGTAAAATACATGAAATACAATATAACACATTTTAACTACCTATACCTTAAGCCAGTATTTTTCTGAGTGCTGCGTAAAATGTTCTTAGGCCTACGTGTATTTGTGTAGGCCTTTTATATTTTCTGTGCCACAAAGTATTTTTATTCTTTCACGACATATGACACAAAACAAGATTTGTTTCACCGCACCATTGGTGTAAAATGTTCATGTGATATTTTCAAACTATTACTGACGTTTCAACTCTAAGTCAAGTCTGAGTCTAACAAAGCAGCCATAGTTTACGCATAAGACACACACACAAACACACACGTTACTGTAACGTGTGTATAACACAACCATAAACACTCCTAGATACATATCACACACACACACACACACACACACACACACGCACACACACACACACACACACACGCACACACACACACACACACACACACACACACACACACACACAGACTATCCCATGTTCCAATGCGTAAAACCATGTATCTGCCATTTTCTGTAGGAGACACAAAAAGTGAAAGCACGGCCAACTGGCTGACAGCAAAAAGCGGCCGGAAGAAACGCTGTCCATACACCAAGCATCAGACACTGGAGCTGGAGAAGGAGTTCCTCTTCAACATGTACCTGACCCGAGAGCGCCGCCTAGAGATCAGTAAAGGCGTCCACCTGACGGACAGACAAGTTAAAATCTGGTTCCAGAACCGCAGGATGAAACTGAAGAAAATGACGCGGGAAAACAGGATCCGGGAGCTCACCTCCAACTACGGATTTTCATGATGAACAAGGTGATCACATTGAAATAGAAGATCACTGGTGAAAGCAATGCCCCTCACCCTTTCTCACCACTCTGTCCACACATTGACTCATTTCACTGTGGGGTTTATTTCCAGACACGCTTAAGATGTATCGTCCTCTGTGAGCCAATGAGAATAAGAAAAGGGGAAAAAAAGTGAACGTTATGAGTTCAATTTGATTGTTTTCCGATGTTGTGTTTTTGTATTGTTGAACTGTTTCTGTCACTTCTGTCGTATGGTTGGATAGTGTTGTCAGTGGACTTAAATTAACGCAATTAAAAAAAAACATTGCGCCCTGGAAGGTGGCTTAAAATGATCACTTCTCTCCCCACCGCTGACAAATATAATATCTTTAAATTTACACCAACAAATATGAAATTATTTTCTTTTAATTGGAATTGCATGAGATAAAGTTATCATAATAAAAACAATTTCAAACCACTGGGATATAATGCCCATGTATCACCAAGGGTAGAATAATTCACCTTTGACCATTAGATGTAGTCGCCCATAATATAGGCCTTTTCTATGTATGAGCCAAATGTATGAGTTGAATCTTTAATCACGTTGAGGACGTTTACACGAGACCGGTGTGCAAAGTGTAGTAGGAATGTTTTTATTGTATATTTCTGTGTACATATGACAGTGTTTTTGTGTAATGCTTAATAAATTATCAGCTAGCATTGAGGAGTATCTGCTTGTATGTTTGTACTATGGGATTATATTCAGTCAAAGTGTATTCTACAAAATCACAAAAATAGATTTGTTGAAATCCCAAATCCCAAATAATACGCCCTCCATTGTTGGAGATTCAACAGTTTATTTTGTTGAACTGGCTAACAAATGTTCTGGAGGCTAATGTAATGGAGATCGGAAATAATTAAGATATTGGGCTATAAGCCGTCTAGCTGCATGCCCAGCCGGCTATTGTAGAGTTTTATGACTGCCTGCTATATGAGGTTTCTCCCTCTCCTCTAAGAGCAGCTTCAGTCGTGGGAGAGTCTTCCAGACGGAGAGGAGGCCCGGCTCTCAGCTAGAAATCCGAACTGTACAGATACACTGTGGATATGATCCATTACCTTCTGCTTTAGTTTTGGAATACTAGGATTTATATTTCGAGTATTTGGGTAAGTCCATTTATCAATGTGAATTTGTCCTTTTTGTGCCTTGTTGCACCGGCTTCGTGTGTACAAAACAGTTGTACTTTCTCAATACAGACGATTTTTGGACACTTGGTGACGGGACTGATGACCACGTTGCATTACGAATTGGCTCATTGTGTTTCACTTGAGGCCCGGATCGACTGTCGAGTGGTTTAGGTAGTTTCATGTTGTTGGGGTCCATTTCTAACTCTGCAACATGAAACTGTCTTAATTGCCGCAGTTCCACACATCAAAACCAAAAGGGAAGCAAATCGGGGACATAACGATGATGGGATTTGATGAAAATTGTGGAGATGTGTTTTGGAAGCATGTTCTAAAGCTCCCTGGTTTATAAACCGAGGAAAGTTGACTGGCTATTGTGTAGGCTATATTCTTATCCTGTCTCCTGCAATGTTTTCTTTAGACTTCTCTACTTGAAATTCGTCGTTAAAATAAGCCCACGCGGGAATGTGTGCTGAATCTAAACGTGATCAAAGCAGAGCTGCAGTATGCGTCGTGGACTTGGGATTAGGGTTAAACCGTGAGTGTTTTCCGTGAGTAGCAGTGACGCAGACACGCCAGACAAGGCCTCGGTTACGACCACTGCAGTGGAGGGGAAGGGGAAGGTGAATTGGGCAACAGCGACCTCCGTGGGCAATGAGACCGGATGCTTCCGCTGCGCAATAGTGGCTCAGACAAAAGGAGGGGAAGGGCTTTATGGCGATATTTAGATCCGCCAGACAGGCTGTTATCTGCAGAGGCAAAAGAAGTGAATAGCCCCTGCGGTAAACTGGGTGAAAAAAACACCCTGATTTAGGTTTACAGCCTGAGAGCCATTGGCAAAGTGGCGTCTTTTCCTCCTCTGAAGGTGTTTGTCTATTCTAACTTTTAGTGCACAAATTGGAGGACAGCCGCTCCTTTGCCCCCTCGGCTTGTTTGATCTCTGCTGGCCAAATAAAGTGCAACTACCATTGAGGTGATAGCTTGCAACCAGAATGCACATTATGGACAGCTTGCGCCTTTGCTTCTCTACTAAATGCAATAGTAATGCAATAGTAAGAACTGAGTAGGGAATTCCTGCGTGTTGAATTGTCTGTGGCCTTGTGGGGTGTTGGCCAAGCCCTTCGTTTATTTGCTGGTGATAAATAAAAGCCGCAGCGTAATGTGTGAGAACTCAAGGTTGCTGTTTTGTAGACGTGATCTGCAACATGGAGTTAGGTTTAGGATATTGTGGACGCTTATAAGCATTTAGTAAAAAAATCTGCATTGAGATTCAGTTATTAATGCTTTCTGAAATATACATACATTCTCAGTATTTTATTATTGTGATACAATGTTTTTAGCTAAATGCATGTGTCAGTTGACATATGAATTTTCCACAAATACAAAGTTTATATGTATGCATTCATTTAATTATGTTTTATGTTAACGCTTCTTGCGTGCGATGTCCTTAATATGAATTAATTCAATTGAATATGCGTGTTAGCATTTTATAATCTCAATCTCTAGTACTCATATTTTAAATATGCTCTTGTCTCCTGGTGTTCGCCACTGCTCGCACCATTTCGTTTTAAAAGGGGAAAACCACAAGCACCACATTACGCATATTCTTAGCTATATTTAAGTGTGACGTTACACCAAGGCACATGCCTGCAAGCATTGCAGTTCATTTGTTGTTGGCGGTGATGATGGCAACGTACAAGCCTATACAAGTCATAACGGCGGTGTGAATAATACACGCTTTAAACGGTGGGTTAAACTACGAGAAACTATGAGCCATTAATGGTATTTGGAAAATATTCAATAAATATTTGAGTATCACAAGTTAATTCTGTGGGTCAAAACTACATTTTCACCACATTTATTCCTTTTCCCTTAGTCATTTTAATTAATCGTATAATATATTTAGATTTTCCATGTTGTGACAATTGAAACCCAACTATTGTTTCAGAATTAATATGTAGTCATAAGCTATCCCGTAAATGTTATTTTTTATTTTTTATTTTACGCCAGTGGTTTTACACCGTAATTATTGCCAAACGAACAAGACAAACTGCTTGGTTTTCTCTTTTGTTAATTTGATTGAAAATTTCTAAATAAAATCTTTCCCATTTTAAAGAAATAATGATGCTGATTGAGTTATTCTTCCGACTATGAGAAATGTACATAGATCTGCATTATCCTCGGTAAGACTGTAAGTAATGTGAATTATTAGACGTTAAAGCCACAACATATACGTGAAGTAAGCTATCAGCTAAAAGCTAAATCACGAAATACGGTTATAGAAATATCAGCCCAGACACACATTATGCTTATATGTTTTAAACAGCATAGGTCCACAAACGAACTATCTTATTTCGAAATGTTAAACTGAAAATAACAGTCTTAGCCGCCTAATGTTAGATATTACCGCATATATTTTAGTGCGTCAGTCTGTACAATTGTTTAACGCGTGAAGCTGAAAATAGGGAAGTATACGGACGTTAGAATATGTCTGACACAGCCGAAAAAGAACAAATAAAGAAAAATGTAATTGTGGTTATTTGAGATCCAGACTTTGTTTCAGATTTGAGCTTCTTTAATATAGCGGTGGTTACAATGTGTTTTGGTGAACAGCAATGGTAGGGTGCTTACGTGTCCTATAAAGAACCTCGTAAAATAGGGCCTCCAAAAACACACTGCATCGTTTTGGATAACCAAATGTAATTTCATCAGCAGCAGTTGGCTAAGGTACTGTAAAACACATTTTTCATTCAGTTATTCACATTTCCCGTCTCGCAGATCTAAATAATATCCTGATAATTCTTAGCTTTAAAACTAAAGGTTGTTATAGGAAAACGGGTGAGTATTTAATGACCAAAGAGATTGATTTATCCTTTATTGTTCAGCCTTTATGATCACGTGTGTCTGCTACCCAATGGCATGGCAGCCTGTCTCCCCATTACAAGCCCACTGTAGTTCTCTGTGGGGCCAAGTTGCTACTTGATTTCTCCACATTGTTATTTTGTGAGGCTGGGTTTACTGCGTGTGTATGTGTGTGTGGTGTGTGTGCACGTTTTACTTTTGCATGAATCTGCTGTATGACTGCTTACATGTGAACGTATAATTTTTCTGCCATGTCGACATCCGGAACATTGACTAGTTACTACGTCGATTCCCTCATTTTGCCCGAGAGCGAGGAGCTCTCTGTGCCGAGATACCCCTCCGGTCCTGGGCTGCAGCATTCCAGGCAGCCCGCCTCGATTAGCGACCACAGCGAGCTCGGAACCTGCACCTTCCCGTCCAAACCTCCGGTATTCGGGCCATCGTGGAGTCACGTCCCTGCTCAGTTCCCAGGCACCGTTTCTTCTGTGTATCACCATTATGGGCATCCTCAAGGTCCGGTCGGTGCAGATACAGATGGCCGCTATCAGTCATGGCTGCTGGAGCCGATGTCCGGTTCCCTGCCCATGGCCGGATTACCGACGACCCATCACTACGGAATCAAACCGGAGGGTCTTGCGACGCGAGCTGACGGCGCGCTGCCCGGCTCCCATACGGCGCTGCTGCTCTCTGATTACGCCAACGGGACGGTAGCGACGGCATCACCGGTGGAAAAGGACACACTGTCCGGCCAAGGAGGGGACACGAGCGGAGAAAGTGAAGAGAAACCGGGCCTTGATCCAAGTAAGTCGCTGCAGACCCCTCTATGTTTATAGTCTATTTACATCGCATAAAGCGGTGAGGACTGGGGTGCGTGATGGGGGTGCGCGTCTGAACAGATGTCATTCTGAACGTGCCATTTCCTTATGGGGACTGTTAATGGCCCAGCTCCCATTGCTATATTAGATAACCTTTTGCAGCTTAAAGTGAACGTGAGCTAGGAGAAATAAGGGTAGGTTTTATTTGGATGTAGCCATTTTCTTCTGATCAAAGGGGATATTATTTTGGTCTGAGCCAAATTATGAGTGATGTTTGTTTTTTTTGCATTTGGTCACCCCGGCACCGGCCCCTCACACCAATGTCGCACCCCACTCTTTCCAGATAACCCAGTGGCCAACTGGCTCCACGCGAGTGCCACGAGAAAAAAGCGCTGTCCGTACACCAAGCACCAGATCCTGGAGCTGGAGAAAGAGTTCCTCTTTAACACCTACCTGACCAGGGACCGTAGGTACGAGGTGGCGAGGCAGTTAAACCTCACCGAGAGACAGGTTAAAATCTGGTTCCAGAACCGCAGGATGAAGATGAAGAAGTTTAATAAAGACGGCGCACCGAAAGATATTGACTGAACCGTAGATATACAGAATTTAGCGAGCTTTGTGTGTGGAAGCTCTTAACCCTGCTGGACCTTGTTTTTAAACTCATTGTCTTATTGTTCTGTATAACAGAAGCTGTTAGGCTTATTTGTCTTGTAAAAAAAAAAGCATGTTGGGCTTCAGTTTGATGCGACTACCTTTATATTGCACAATTTGAAGGGTGCACACTCGTTTTGTATTTGTTATTTTCTCTTGTTCATTTTATTAATACCTCGTTAAAGTGTATTAGTTGGCCTGGTCCCTTTGCTTGTTTGTGTATGGATGTTTCTAGCTGTGTGTGCTCTTGTTTGTAGTTATATTTGTTGTCTATCTCAGAATCCCCTGAGCGTATAGTTTATAAAATTTATTAATTTAGCTGTTGTTTATCCCTTACTGCTAGAACTATGACTGATGACCATGAGTTTGAATCTAACGTTGGACCCGTATACCAGACCGATGGCATTTGGAAGTAGGTTCATAAACCTCATAAACCACTTGAAAATGCTAAAACACTAAATTAAAACATGTAATAGAAGCTATATCACGCGACACGATTGACTAGCTAGGTCTTTCAACTACCTACAATAATATTATTTTTTTCGATTGCGGATTATAGATTTGCTTGCATTAGATGCTGAACTATGAATTTCAGGGAGTAACGTTTTCAAAGTACATAATGTTTGTTAGTGAGAGGGAAATAAATAAAACACTGTAGGCTACTTATTGAATACCTCACGGTCTGCTGACCGTCTGACTTTTGGTTGACAAATGTAATTTGTACTTTATTTATTAAATAAAACAAATTATAGGCCTGTCTGTGAATGTATGCACATTCTTATTACATTTTGGCCTGGCATCGAGATATTTTTATTCTTCTAAAATCTCAATTCGCGAATTATCGCTGCACAAAAAAAGTATTTTTATGGTGTTTTTTTGCACTGAAAAAAATATGAAGGTTACCGCCGTCAACTAGATGTCAACATACCCCCCCCCCCCCCCCCCCCCCCCCCACACACACACGAAAATATATAAAAGAAACATACTAAATATTTGGATAATTTAACAATTACGAATACAAAATTAGTGCAAATTAACAACATTTTACAGGTTTTTGTAAATATCCTCAAGCCTTTCAATGTGTAGAGAACACACACACACACACACACACACACACACACACACACACACACACACACACACACACACACACACACACACACACACACACACACACACACACTCACACACATTGGATTGGGGACAGATCTGTGTCTTGGCAGAGGATGTTGTTAGCTGTATGCAGCCATAAAAGACAATTACCGCTATAACCTTTTATGAGGTGCGAAGCGCTGCGAGGCGAGAGGACAGAAAACCAAAAAAAAGACATCGAAGGCTTCAACAGCTGAAGCCCAAAATAATGCAGGCGAAGCTGCTCAGCTCAGATATGACGAGGCCGCTCAGCCTAAAGCTCCGTCATTAGCGCCATGTTTATAACCAAGAACGAAGTATTATGAAATATAACAGCACAAGGAATTTTGGATTTTAAACGCGACGTGACCTCAAAAATTCTATCCCAAAGGTTTTAGAGAAGAGCTCTAGTTTTAAAATATGACCTCTGCATTTGTAAGGCTGCTTCAAGTCTCTGTATGTTGGTGAAAATATTTGGCACAAGGGCACAGAAAATACAGGCAGTGCAAATCCAACGTGAGCTAGCTGCAGAGCTGCTACATTTGAGATAGGCCTATACGGCTCTGTCAGCTACACCAGCTTTAGTTCTTATTAATTACTTCACATACACTGATTGTGGTAGTTAGAGGGTACGTCGGACTTCAGTTGGAGTGCTGTTGTGACGCGTTAGGGGACGCAGATGGACCCAAACTTCAAAGACTCGGCCAGAGACAGTGCAATAAAACGCCTGGTCTGCTATACTGTCTGGCATTCCAGTTGTAATGGCTTTATGGCCGTCCAGACACAATTAGGCCGTTTCCAGAATGGCACCCATTTGTTTTTTCTTCTCTTTCTGTGGGACTGCGCCCTGGACAAAAGGCCGAGCGGAAATGATCAGCTTTATTGGACTTTCCCCGACGGGGACGCGCAGGACTCACGGTCATTTGGAGCGATCCTTTGTTTCTACCTGGGAACCTTCCGCCCTCTGCTCCTTTGCTGGGCCCATCCTAAAGGAAAAGGAGCAATAAAGTCAGCAGCTAGCTTCAAACGCAGTGGTTGGCCTATATATAATGCTTTTTCTAAATACATCTGGACATGTCTGTTAAAACGCATCATCGATTTGCTCAAAAAAGAACGAGGAACATACATTTTGAGCTTCATTTCTTTTAGTTTTGTCTTGCACTAAATACCAGATTGCAGCAGAAAAAGAAAACGCATGCGCACTGCTGTCTTCCCACCCTGCAGTTTTCACTAGTCACCAGAGGGTGGCGACACTGTTCCACAACACAACCCTGCCATTTTAGCACTCCTCAATGAACCTGCACTGGGGAACAAAATGTAGTAACATTTTTTAAGAGTCCAGCAAAAATAATTTCACACCTTTTTACAGTCTCAGTGCAGAAGCTGCTTCTCCAGCCTGCGGCTCAGCAGGGAAGAATGAAACAGTCAGCACACCGTGACTGCTGGATTAGCCTACTGCGTTCACCCTCAGAAAGTCGCTCTGTTTAATGTTTTTCTTTTCAGGATGTTTTTATAAGCTACCGCTTTATAGACGCAACTCATTTGTAACTTAGTTAACTTGAGTGATGGTAGGATTATTAAGAGTAACATAAAATATGAGCAGTTTCCTCATTGCAAGTATTACTTTATTTTTGAATTTCCTAAATAGAATATATATTTCCACTATAGGGTTTTCGATTTAAATTACAATACGCAAAACATAATCGGCTGCCACAAATATTGCAACGAGTTTAAGGTGTATTATTTGTATTATTATTGTTTCTGTTATTGTAGTTCTGTTTTTTTCCAGTATAATTCTGACGATGTCTTTTTGAGTTTTGTATTATAGGCATGCTTTAATTAGTTCATTATTGGTCGTATGGACCATTTCAGTGACAATGTAATGACAGTAAAACATCTCTGGAGGGTGGATTGAGGATTATTATAATTTTATACTTAAAGTAACAATTGTTGTGACATATTCTCACCTCAAAGATCGTGTCAGTGTACACATTCAAAGCTATCATGTTCCAACCTCGTATAAAATGAACAGTTTATACACATCGTCGATAGTTCGCACTTATAGGTACATTTTAATCAAAATATTGTTATATTTCATCCGTACATTTTATTAAACAGCGCCTACGTATTGTTTTTTTCAACAAACCAACAAAATCACATTCTGTCTGAATAGTTACTTTACAATCATGACACAATTTTAGCCAAATATGTACTGTATATTAGTGTAGCCTATAAATGTGTGTAGATTATTTTTGTTATTATTAAGTAAATTCTCTGTATACGAAGGTGTATGAAATAGAAAAATAAAGCATTTTATTAAATTAGATGGTTTATATAGATGGTTATTTATAATGTTAGTAGATATATTATTTAAAAAAAATGACCTAATATAACCTAAATTCCTTCTAGATCACTGGGATTGTGAGAATTTCTCTCGTATGTGTGTACATGCGTGTATGTAATCGTGTGTGAAGCGTTAATCCCACTCTGCAGTCCTGCGCCATAATGATATCCATGTCTGTTTGCTGATTGGGTGAGAGCTGCCAGGCCCGAGTCACGTGGCTGAGTTCTTTGGTCCAGAGTGAAAATGGGGTTTGGTGTAAATCTAGGGTGTATTGCTGTCATATATCACGCTACCTCGTAAAAACGACACTGAAGATTCTGGGCCAACAAATCAGAGCGAAAAAATATGAGTTCTTATTATGTGGATGGTCTTCTTAGCAAATATACGGCGGGTAGTTCTCTCTTCCCAAACGTAGAACGGGCGTCTTGCAGTATTGGACCCAGTGGAGAGGACTATGCCTCGGCTCGGACTGCTGCGGCCATTGCGTTCTCACCATCTCTGTCTGGAGTGTACAGCGTCAATAATGCAGTGTACCAGAGCCGTCCCGTGTTTACCTCGGGATATGGCCAGGGGCAGGACGCACATACACTGCACTGCAGCCTGTTCGACCAGAGCCGGCTGTTCACCGACAGCTGCTGCCATCCGGAGCCGGGACCCCTCACCTTGCCGCCGGACAAACAATACCGGATGTACCCCTGGATGAGAGCATCAGGTATGATACCGTCTCTTATGTTATACTTCAAAGCCCTCAGGTCAATGCTTTTACAAAACATTGGGATACTTACACTGGCCGTTAGTGGTTCAATTAATTTCGTGAAGCCATTGGTGTTGCATGGAAAGAATCGTAAAACTTTTATTGCGCAACTAATGAGTTCTGCAGCCATAAATTCATTTGGCCAGCGCTTCTGTGTGTTCAGTACGCAGAGACCTTGCCGCTGGGGGTTTTCTCTGCACTCCTATTACTCTTACAGCCTCTTCTCCCCTTTGTGGTTGTAAAAAGACCTGTCTGTTGTGTAAATCAGTTCTCTTGCACTCTGCAGCTCCTTTCTAATTGGGTCTGCACTGCAGAGGCTCTGGTATTTTCTGAAACTCGATCGTACACATTGCTGGATCAATATGCACCAGCGTTGTCGGCTACATAAAGAAGTCAAGTGGATTTAGAATGGAAGCAGTTTGAAACATTGGCATTTGTTATAATTTTGAGGGAGAAGGTGTTGGTTGGTGCTGTAATCGAATTACTTATAGCTCCTCTGGTGCGCAGAGCATCACTGGCTTTTAATTGGAAAGGCATGCAGAGAAAGGAGGCATGGGCCAAACATCCCAGCAGGACTGCTATAAATAGATGCAGAGAACTTTACAAAAAAAGTATTTCCCTTGTACTGATATGACTGTGAGGAGTGTGTTCTGTGAGGGAGGGTGTCGATGATGTAAAAAAAAATAAAATACAAGCTAGACTAGAATAGACGTGATGATGGTTTTATCATTTTTATTGTCAGTATACATTTCAATACCATATAATTGATGGTTTATGCTGTATAACTTTAAAATACAGTTTGCAAGTATAGCTCATCTTATCTTACACAGATCCAAATCGAAAGCGAGGGCGGCAGACCTACTCCCGGTACCAGACCCTGGAGCTGGAGAAGGAGTTCCACTTCAACCGGTACCTGACCCGCAGGAGGAGGATCGAGATAGCCCATGCTCTCTGCCTCACGGAGAGACAGATCAAAATCTGGTTTCAGAATCGCAGGATGAAGTGGAAAAAAGACCACAAGGAGGAATCCACGTCGACCCCCGGGGGAAAGGACGGTGATAACCAGGCCGTTTTAGAGGCCAGAGAGCACGAAGCGGGAGACACCCGGAGCTCTGGTTTGGAGTCAGAAACAGCTGCAAAGTAACGAAAGACACGGACAGAGCATTTAATGAAAAACACTGTTTAGTAGGGATTAGGGATACATCTCAGATGTTTCTCACATACAATTCATGCACTAAGAGCTTTGTAGGCGGATTAATTGGATGACAACTGAAGGCAATTAT
Organism: Anarhichas minor; assembly: GCF_050575085.1. Lineage (NCBI taxonomy): Eukaryota > Metazoa > Chordata > Actinopteri > Perciformes > Anarhichadidae > Anarhichas > Anarhichas minor. The sequence continues at coordinate 514,067 of NW_027466497.1, read as the reverse complement.
GTAATAAGCATGTAACAGGCTGTATGTCTGTATTTCCTATTTAAACCCAAAACACATTCAAAGGCTCTGCAAGAAAGAGCAATATTAACTAAAGGCCTACCTATCCAAACTATATTTTTATATATACGACGTGTAATCTAACCTGATCGTACTACTGAGGCAACATTCCTTAACAAAAAACTACCTAATATTTACGTGCTAATATTAAGCGCTGACACAAGGAATTCAACGTATGTTGAAATTGACGGAAAATAATCTATTCTACCTATTCGAGTGAGTCTTCTCAACAGACGGTTGTATTTCTAAAGGGAACAAATACACCATTCTGCTCAAATGTGCCTTAGGCTGATTAAAAGTGAATATTTTGTTAAATGCCTCCAACTGTGATTTAGATGCTTCGTTTGTTTTCAGTTAGTGTATTATTGTTTTTTTAAATATAACTGCGTATCACTTGGAATGTTTATATGCCTGTTTTCGCTACTTATTTACCCCTCTATACATCCCGGGATTAACAGAAATATTGTTAAGTTTCGGATGATCTCATGTAACCTACCTCGTCAACTTGCTTATTTTGCTACAAAAAGGATCCTTACGTAAATGTGCTGTAGTCTTAGCCGTGTAGCCTACTGTGAAACTCCCTCGCCTATTCTATTTAGAAAAAAAGGTAGCCTCAAAATGTCACACGTGTTTGTTAATGCCAACAAGAAACGCATGCATATTTATTTAAACAGCATTTCATTTTAGTATCAAGTTATTATTTTTTTGTCGGTGTAAAATTAATAGGCTATTGCAATCTAATTTGGGCAAATAATGTGATATTTAGGTTAAGTGGCCACGTTTTCAATGTGAAGTATCAGTAACATGTGAACAAATAAATAACCTCTGGGAATGTCTCAAATCTGTAAATGAAAATATAATGGAATAAAATAGCTTTTACTTGTCTATTTGTTTGTATGTAATATTTGCGAAGTTAATGTTGTGTAACGATAACCACAGTTCAAATATCACGCGCGGGTTGAGTAATAGCATGACACTAAGTGCTGTTGGATGTTGCCAATATTAGGTTGCATGTAAGGAAACATGTTGCAGTTATGTTATGAGTGTTAGGTAAACACTTAAGTTCGGGAATGTGAACTATGAGGATGCGAGATGGGGCAGGCTGCAGATGAAGGGAAATTACTGTTGAACTCTGCATTCCCTCTGTCCTCGGTAAGATGGCGCCTGACGGTGACCTGCCCCCTTCCTTCTCTGCCTCTCCCCCTCCCCTTTCTCCCCATCTCTCCCTCCAGCGCTGGGTCATAAATCCGTTGTTGTTTATGAAAATTTACAACATAGCAATACAACTTAACGACGCGGCTCCTCTTCCTATTGGCCGCAGCTTGTCACGTGGCAGGGAGCCATGGACATGAACTTTTTATAGAAAATGTCCAATAGCGGAATACAGCAGCCTTTCATTTAACGGTCTCGGGCTTCCACGCAGCTGTTTTCATCAGCGACCTTCTACATTTTTACACCTTTTTGGGCTCGACGCGAAGGAGCTTTGCTTCGGACATGACTGGATCGTTTGGGATCCCTGCTGTCGCTTTCCTGACACGTTTGGGCAAGATGAGTGGAAGGAGCCCCGGTGCGTCACTGACCCCCAGGAGCCCCAGTTTCCGTCCTGGGACTCAACTATACTTCCATCCGTCACTGCCCGTCTGCACCTGCAAACTCCCTTCGCCTCCCCCGTTTACAAGCAGACACCTTCACAAGGTAAGACAACTGAAACCTGTCACTGGGTTTGCTCTTTGATTAATTTGCAATGACAAACAACTTAAGCAAATAATACTCAGTGCTTTATTTAAATATTGCACCTCGCTTGTTTTCTGTTGAAATATCCAGAGGTTTAAATCAGGTGGAACTGGTTTAATGTTACAGTTTATTTAATTGTTTACTTAACTGAATGGCAGATGCTACGATCCATCTGAAAGAGAACACTAGTGTTGCTTCAACATTCCTGTTGGGTCTTGCATACTGTCGAGACATTGTTTGTTTGTTGTTGGATTTGAATGTGAATGGGCTTTCTGCTGCAAAATTCATTGGGTGGATGCTGGCCAAAAGATGAGCTCTTTAACGCCCTCCTGTGGAGACACTGGGGGTACTGTGGTTGCAGTTCGGCCTGTTTTTGCTTCGAATGCCTTGCGATGCAGGCTCGACAGGCAAGTCGACCTCTATTCCTGCGTGTCCATGCAAAATGCTCTTATGTTGTTATTAATACGTGTGCATGCATTCCCTCACTGACTTCCCTCACTGAAACGACCAATAGGACACTTTAAAGTGAACAAAACAATTCTTATTTCTACCGTTTGAATGACCTTTAGTTGACACACAGGAATGTCCCTGCCGATAGAATTTTAAAAGGAAAATCGTTCAAAATTTTTCGAAAAGGTGATTTGCACTCGCTGTCTGCACATCAACATTGTTCACAGTGTTCCTTAACGTGCACTTAGCGAGCCTCGTATACAGTAGTGAGACACTGCAGTTATTTGCTTCGTACAATCAATTATCAGTCGATCAAGCAACCACGTTCTGAAGATTTAAATGCAAAGAAATATTTTTGCAAGATATCAATCGTGCAAAAGCGAATGCATAGTTAACTGCATCAGATATAATGTTTGCTGTTGTCCATTTTCTATATTCCATATCTGCGTATGATGACAATTAGTTTATATTTTGTTCCGAATTAGCTTTACAAAAATACTACTTTTACATGTATTGAGTCTGTATCCATTGACTGCTGTTGCTCCCGAAATCCAATTGTTTCTGTTGGAAAAGACGTTTGTCTGTTGCTATTATGGTTAATAATTGCTCATCGTATTCCTTAAAATGTCGTGTCCACTGTTAGTTTTAATCGTGCCACAGACGTATGATGTTTAGGCAGAAAAAGAATCATAATAGTATAATATTGTATTTGTATACTCTTAGATTCACGAGTGCTGGTGTGTGAGGGTGCCTGCAGAGTGCACTGCCCTCCTGTTTTCCTGCAGCAGTGGTCCCCTCGCTCCCAGCCCGACATTGTCTGACACCAGTGCGAACTCACTCCTTTCATCGCCTTTCTTTTGGTCCTTATTTAGTTCCTGGGTGTGTCCCTGGCTCGACTGGGTGAAATCATTTTCGTGGGAACTTTTTTGCTATTGGCCAGCCATAAATCAGCTGTTGGAGCATGACTGTTGAGCCAACACACACTCTGTAGTTCTTCTCTTAGTGTGGGTCCACTGGAGGTGGGAGCGCGGTATTCACATTGTGCCTTCTGGGGGTCTGTAAACGCAGAAGGTGCACATACCTAGAACATAATTAATAATCTATATCTCACTGTTTTTGTCAGTAACACATGATTGGGCTTGTGCTGGGTGAAGGGGCTGCTCAGGGGAAATAGCTTTTGGGGGGAAGCAAAGGACAAGTCACTGCCTTCGAGAGACGAAGGTACCATAAAAATTCCACAAGGAGAAAACCAAATGGAGAGTGCCAGACGAGGCGCCATGCCTCTATTTAGGCTTCGTGTCTGTGTCGGGCTCTGTGCAGGTCTCCTGTTTTTGTTTTCCTGCTCAGATTTAACACAGACAATAGATGGTTGAAGTGCAATGGCCAGGTTACAGTAAGCGCTACAGTGATAGCTGGAGAGAGCTTCAGATTGTAATTATTTATTTATTTATTTTTAACACGTTTTACCGAAAACTAAAAAGGTGAATCTACCTTTTAATCATTTTGATAATCAATCATCTTTAATTTAAGTCTGTGCTGTCTTATAATCGACCAAGTAGACAAATGATTTAAAAAGATACTTCAATAATACATATACATTGTCTCTAGTCTATATTTAAATGTGTTTATAAATGTAAGTGAATTAAGTGAAATTCATATCCTCTACCAATTTGTAGCCCAATGTTAAATATGAATAGCTTCCAGTACAAATACAAATTACGACTTATCATCTGAATTTTGTGGCTTTTTTACCTTTGATATTTCAAATAAGTTGGCTTCTTTTTATACATTAATCGTTTCGAATATTTCCCCTTTTAATTATTTTCAAATCTCATTTATTTTGTTTCTTTAAACGGCACAGTGACTGTACGACTACTCTACGATGAATAGCTGCTAGAAAATAAGTTTTATGTTGTTCTCAATTTTGTGTTGATCACAAACGTGCAAATACAAAAAATGGAATTTGATAAGATGTTGACTATGTTTACAAGTCGATATGAACGACGATTTGCCTCGACGGCGTAATAAAGTCAGGTTACATGTAAAATGCTCATAACATCTAAAGGTGTATTGTTCGGAATCGTAAACCAACCTAAAATAAACAGTAAAGTGGTTTTACGTGTGTTCATATATAGCCTATATTCAAAGTTATCTATTATTCAATGTGGCAAACACACAAAGGACTGTCCTTGAATGGCAGTCTATGTGTTAATATTCAACATTGTGATGTTTGCTTTGCCCAAAACATTTAATCATTAGTCTTTTCCCACATTAGTGGCTGTTCGTTTGCTTTATGATTATAAGAAAGTGTGAAAAAGCGCAGACCTGTTTTGAATGGGCTTTTATTCTATTAACTGCGCAGACTATTTGCACTCATCGCCTATCATAACATGCATAACACATTCTGATCGAATTATTTCTGTACACTATCTTCGCAGAGATTGCACTCTCAGCATGTCACTTGTTGTATTGTTTAGGAGCCCGTTGGTTTTTGCCGCAATGGTCGTTAACCTCTGAATGACCCCATGTGGAGCCCACGCCTCAGAAACCACCGCAGACAGGCAGTGACACAGTTGAGCCAGAGGATGGCGCACCACGACAATCCAAAACACCCAAGCTGTGGCTCAGAGTTCGCCCTAGCCACGAGCGCATGGAGGCGCGCCCCCTTCACATCCCACCCAGTATTTCCTCCGTGCACGAGTCTACCTCTGGAGGTCACCAAGCAGGATTTACGACTGGTCAACAAAAGCACGTGATACTCCGCCGTACCCCATATTTGGGTGCCTACGTAAGAGAGAATCAAGTCCATGTCCCACTCATTTCCATAATTCATCATAAATTGTGCAAGGGTGCTATAGGACGCGCTAAACCATAAGAGCCACAAATCAAGCACACAGGTTTTTGCTATTTTACTTCTATAACAATAAAAACAACAACAAATACCTACAACGAGCAAACGGTGGAATTGTCAACAAATGAGCTCCTATTTTGTGAACTCATTCTGCGGTCGCTATCCCAATGGCGCGGACTTCCAGTTACATAATTATGGAGACCATAATACGACAAACGAGCAATACAGAGACTCAACCGCCGTGCATTCCAGTAGGTATGGCTATGGCTACAACGGGATGGACCTAACAGTCGGACGGACCGATACCGGACACTTTGTAGGCAGCGAGCGGACACAGGGATACTCCCCGAGTCACTCAGCGGCGACAACACCCTCGGTGGAGCCGGTCAGGTACACTCAGTCCGCCAACAGCACCGGGACATCGTCTCTTTCGCCACCACCTGAACCACTACCGTGCTCCTCGGTCGCCACCTCATCCCCGATCACCGACACTCAATCTCAACACCGAGCTGTGAAAAACTCTCTAACGACCCCGTGCTCGAACTCCAACGGAGGCACGCTGCTGCTCAGCCGGGACTGTGTGTCCAAAGCTTCGCCCCTCGAGGAAGAGAAGCCTGCAGGAAGCGCACCAACAACTCCTCAAAATGTCACCGACTCAACACAGCCTCAGATATATCCATGGATGAGAAAACTACATATAAATCATGGTAAACTATTTCAATTTTTAATGATCTTGTATTGACTTTAGATACTCGGTGCTGTGTTCTTCTTTGGTATAGATGTGATCTTCTTTAGAGCGTATTCAGACTTTTTAACTAGAAGCAAAACAGGCCAAAATTAAACAATTTTGACACAGAATGTATTTACCTTCAAAGGGACATGAAGCGCCATATGCGCCTCTCACCTGTTTGGTGTATTACTGTTTTTTAGTACTGGCAGCATAGACCAGGTAGGGGTAATTTCATTAATGTATATATATATATATATATATATATGGTTTAAGTTAGTTAAAATATATATTAGATAATTGTGTTATAGGTTATAGTGTATTTTAAGGTTAAATAGCCCACATGTTACATCCTTACTACTTCATTACTTATTCATTTTCGCAAGGTTCCGTTGAAAGGGTGTGTATCTTACATTGCTACTGTTGTTTTTAATAATTTGGGGGTCTATTAAGCATAAACGTAGTCAACTCTTAAGCCATTCCTGCAGAAACAAAAAAAAGGTAAAAAAAAACAACCAAAAAAAAGAGAAATGTGGTCAAAAGAAGTTTCTGACTGTTTTGTTTTAACATCCACTTTGTCTCGTATATCTCCCCCCCTATAGATTTGTCAGGACCAGAGGGGAAGAGAGCCAGGACTGCGTACACCCGCTACCAGACCCTGGAGCTGGAAAAGGAGTTCCACTTCAACCGGTACCTGACCCGCAGGCGGAGGATCGAGATAGCCCATGCCCTCTGCCTCTCGGAGAGACAGATCAAAATCTGGTTTCAGAACCGAAGGATGAAATGGAAGAAAGACAACAAGCTGAAGAGCATGAACATGGCGGCTGCAGGCGGGGGAGGCTACAGGCCTTGATATTCCCTCCTCCACCCCTGATAGCGAGCACTATGAAAATAAAACAAAGATTGTCATATCAACGTACTCCTCCTCCTATTTCAAAAATCGCAGAGACTTGTGAACGGGCTGTGTGCGGGACAGGGGACACCCCACTCAAGTCCACTGTATGTTCAACAACCGTCCCATTATATTCCTTAATATTATTTACTTTTTATTTCCACCATGGTAATGCTTATGTGATTAAAAAAAATGCATTATGTACAGTTCTGTCTAGATTTAGTAGAAAAAGAAACGAAATAAATGTTTGTTTAAATTATTTCTTGTTCAGACGAAAAAAAATAAAAACGTCAAAGCTTGAAATGCTACCTATACCGCAAATAAATCCAGTAAAAGTTGTGTAATGCACTCAGAACAATACCAGCCTAAGAAATAGAGGGTTGCGGTTGAGCTGCCTTTGTGTCTAGCCTTCGTTTTCTATGTATGTACTGTATATGTATGTATTTATTTGTTTGATGTAATGTAACAACTTGTCAGATAACTTGCTTCCAAAAGTAGAGCCAGCAAAGTACGTAAGCCTTGTGTGGTTATTGTGTGCGTTGTGAACACATGAATGGACAGAGGTGGCGACTCAGTCTTGAATGTACAGTAGCCGTGCCTTGCATCTTTGTTTTTGTTTTTTTATTTGGCTGCTGTTTGCGTTGTTCACCTGGACATCTTAGTAAAAACGTGTTTTGTCTTTGTTTTCTCTAGCTGTTTTTATGTGGAGGGTCCCCACAGTAAAACCCATTGCCTATTTGTATAACTCCATCGTGATAGCTTTTTGTAAATGTTTTTCAAAGACTGGAAGTCAAGAATATACTATAATATTAATAATGATGATGATGACGGTGATAATGGCCATTATAATAAACTTTCTACTGGAACGGCAACATTACAATGAGTGGACGTTTTTGTAAAATGTTAAGGGTTTGTTTAGACGTTTGCCACGACTGCATCGTGGAAAAGAAAGGTCAGAACTTGCTGTTTGGTCTAAAATCTCGAAGTCACCAGTATGAGCTGTCAGACATTGTAAAAAGTTTCCTCTAGTAAAATCCTCGAATTCAACAGGTCCCCTTGAATGAAAGCTGCATGTTTTACTCACCTTGCTGTGGAGCGGGGAGCTTAGGGGTCCTTGGCCACTAACCAGCTCCAGTGGCCGGGCGTCCCCTTGCGCACAGACTCCTGGGCTATTCCCTAAGAAACAGCTCGACTTTTCAAGCTTTCAACTTTATTAGGGCCGATTCTAGCTCTCTGACATTTGGGTGCTAAATGAATGGGGGGTTTTGTCTATGAATTAGATCGTAAAAATCATCCGGAGCGCGGCCAGATAGGCTCACTGGCCATAAACGGTCACGTGGTAGCCATTAAAGTAAGTTTTATGGTTTTGGGGAGTTGACAGTATATTGCACATAACATATAATCGCACTGACGGCGAGGCTTCGTCTGACTCTCTCTTTGCAGGCTGTAAGTGTTACTTGACCGGTGCAGACCGTCACTATTGCTCAGTCTGCCTCAGTATGGACCGGACGCTTTCCAGGATGAGGACCGCGTCTCTGGGTAAGTTTCTGCAGACTATCCGGTAGCCCGAGAACAGCCAGCCTGTGTTAAACAGCCTTATTATTGTATTTGCTCCCTCTATTTGCCCCTATTAGCCCATTACACTAATTTGTCAGTTGTGCAGTGCTGAATACTCTCGGCAGATGTTGCGCAGGGTTGGGTCCGGCTCATGGCTATTTAATTGCTTCCTTCCCCGTGTAACTTGTTTCCCTCCATCTGTGGTGCAACTCATAATCCATTTTTACATGTTGGATAATTATCCCTGTGTCCATTTCCACCCCCACAAACTTCTAGTTGTTGTCGTTTTATTACATTGGAGAATTCACAGACCGTGAACCAGAAAGTTTCCAAAGGATGTGTGGAGATTTCCTTGATAAAGTTAACTGCTAATGCAGGCCTACAGATTTACAACGAGCTCCGTTTGATTGGATTCTGTATGTGCTGATGACTTTTGGAAGTTCTCTGTCCATCCCTGGAACAAAGAAAGTTGCAGTTGTTGTTTTGCTGAGCGCTGCGCTGCACATGTTGGCACCGTGTATGTCTTTAGGGCGGGCTGTAAACCGTGTCAAGTAAACACAACATGGAAACAAACAGCAGTGGGGAGACGTTTGAAAAGGAATTCCGTTTTGTGTCAGCCACGTCGTTTTGAGTTTGGGGTTGAAAAGTTCAAATGACCTCTTAAAAGTCACTCTCGCTTTGTGGTGACCTCTTGTCCGACCAGTGCCAGGGCGAAACCAGCCACTAGCGGACCCTGATTCAAAAAACATGGATTGATAATAGGATGAATATAAAAATCGTTTCAAAGGATTTTTTTGGATGCGTTGGCCTTTTTCTTTTCACGCCTCTGCGTATTTTTTATAACTAAAGAGTATGTGACTCGATGCACTCCTTTCAAAATTGAAATCTCCAGGCCAACTATGAAAACAATTTTTGGATATCTCTATTTGAGTCTTGTGAGTTTTTTGCAGCAATAAACTTGCAAAAAAACACCCAGATTTCTTAAAGTTGCTATCTGGGTGGATTTGCAAAGCTAACATTGTTCGCATACCATCACAACTTAAATACCAAGTTAGATTTTTGGTGCAAAGGCCTTCTGTATGGACTCATTACTGGTTGTTTCTCAAATTTTCCGCAAATAAAAAAATATATTTACCACTTTAGGTAACTTACTCAATCCATTTTTAAATCTGTTCAATCTTTGAAAATACATTCTGGACAGATGAGGGGCAATTCTTCCAAAATGTATTTAAATATTGACTTGTTTTCATCAAACAGAAATCAAAGGTTGCACCAATTGTAAAATTAGCAGAATTAATCCAAACTGCTAATATCCCTCGGTTTATTGTTTAACAAATGATATTCTTTGTTCTGTAAATAATAACAATTTTAACGAAATACGGAATTTCCACTATTTCCAACTTGAGTTCAGACACACAGAAAAATCCAACAGGACAGAGAATGTGTCTATTTGGAAATGAAAACCGTTGCCAATAATTCAAAAGGAGAAATTTCGACAGGGCCCCATGTGCTACTGCCAGGCAGAGAGAGAGAGAGAGACGCGCTGTAGGTTCATCTGGAGGTCAGCCACAGCACCAAGATAAATCTGCATCCTCTCAGAGCCACCAGCAGAGCTCGCTTTAGGCCAAGTTCACTGTCACCCTGCTGTATATAGAGAGGAGAAACTACTCTCACATCCACGTTACCACGCGCACACTCGCCTTCACTTTAATGACACGTGTGCTTGGCGTTGCCTATAAGCATAATGCCTATAAATTAATTTACCGAGGGACACAGAGCCTGTGGTAACGTCCTGCACTGGAGGAGAAGACTATGTGAAGTGAGAGGGGGAGTCTAACTTTAAGTGTTGCCTCCAACAAAGACTGTTGGCTGCTTTGGTTGCTCTATAACGCTAATGAATGATTTGCATATTTTACGGCCCTATTAGTCTTGAGTGGAAGCCTATTGGATTTATCTTTTCACTCCCTCGTTGGAAACATCATACAGCTACAATTGCATTTTAGGTATTGTGCTGGCATCTTCACTAATTATGAAATTTGTGAAAATGATCATCGTGATAGCAAGAGATATACACATTGTTCAAATCAATTTTTCGTTTCGAGAGGGGCAGATATCTCACCGGGCCGGGACAGATGAGAGCGAGATAGCAGCAGAAGAGGAGAAAAAATTGGGGTCAAAAGTTTAGGCGCTGAACAAGTCTCCGTCATCTGTTCACTCGGAGCTTGATGCCAGCCTTATAATAGCGATCTTGACTCTCCACACAAAAGACAGAATAGCTTTGAATTACATATGTTGCACGGTGCACTCCAGGTGAACCCTGAAAGTGCGGTGACCTCGCGTTTGGGACCGGGGGAGGGGACCCCCCACCCGTCCCCAGCAACAAGATTGAGTGGCTGGCGTTTTATTAAGGCGGTTGATTGGTGAATTTCCTTTGAATAAATTGCATTTGATATGTTTAGGGACGAGGGCAAAATTTGCATTTTGAGGATTGATACTCTCGACCCGGTCACAGGGTAATGGGAAGGCCCACAGCCCCCAAATTGAGCCCCCGGACCCCTTAAAAAACATTTAGCCCCTCTCTTCCTGATCCGATGAATAGAAGCCTTTTAGGAAAACAGAAATGGCACAGATGTCTTTGTGAATCATAGATTAACGTTTTTTTTTTAAATTGTAGAAAAATATAATATAGGCTTTATATTTATTTTATTTTTACTGGGTCTATATTTAATCCCCTTCGAAAATGAATGCAGCTATTTCTTAGATAAGATAAAGCATTGAACCCTTGTTTGTACGTGTGAGAGCTCAATGAAACATACAAGTGAAAACAACATGGCTGATAACAAACCCAAATTGACACCAAAAAACATTAACTATATTGACATTATGCTTAAAAAGCCTTACACTGGGTCTGGGTTGAATCACATAACTTATTAATTACAACCGACAATGCAAACGCATGGATCACACGATTTTGTTAAACAATAATAATAGAAGAACAGAGAAACTTCCAATCTGGGATCCCTTTGATAAAAAAATCCCAATAAAATCTGACTATATTGGTACTTTAAGGTTCATACATTGTTTTTGTCATGTCAAAATTAAATTAATTGAAGAAAAACTTTATTTCAAGGAACTTTTTACAAATCCTAATTGACTTCTAGTGATTTAGCACATTTGTCGGCATGTGCACTGCGGCACAATAGGTGCTTTGCACTTTGAACATGTTGAAATGTATAAACAAAGTTCAATGAAATTAAGAGAAGGCGGGTCTCATTCAAAACTTTGTTTATTGAATTAAACATAAAAAGCTTGTCAATGAAGAATGGAAATGTCCCGATACGATGCAAGTGAGGTCAGCTGAAAGTAAATATGCCAAATGTTATTATTTCACTCTATCATTTTCAATAAAAAGCATCGTTTCATACATTTTAATAAAAGAATGGCACTCTGATCTTTAACTTACCTTAAAGTGCACACTCCAACTTATTTATATATATTTACATTTGTAATACGTCTACAACTTACTTCAGTTTTTGAAACATTTGTATAGTGTCGCCCTTCTCTGAAATATTCTGTCTCAATACGTTTAATTATAACATGCAGCTCTTAACTTAGAGGAATAAAGAAGTTGACCATGCATTTTCTAAAGGATGGAGCTGCTTTTGTTCGTCTCTTTATACCGTTGAAGGCTTGAAAGTCACTATGTTTCTGTCTAATCAAAGTTTGCAGCTATAGGCTGTATTAAAACTGCAGCCAAAGCCATAGTTATTGTGAAGGCTCGTTCTGTTGCCAATCCTTGATGTGAAGTGGTGGAAAGGACAATCACACGTGACATACTGTATAAAAGAAAAATATTGTATTACCAGTCTATACCTCTATCAAAATATTTCCATTAAGGCATGAAAGGTGTTTTCTGGCACATCTTGAATGCAGAGAGGATTTTTTTATCCCGCCGTCAGGGCTCCGTAGACAAGAGACCTTGTGAGAGCCATCTGCAATCTGTCACTATCGTTACAGCACTTCTCTGATAATCTAAATTTACAGTAAAGTGTCAGCTTGATGTATATTGGCTAAATAGACCTTCACCTCACAGTATATGCTCTGAAAGGGAACACCGTGATCTGGCTGTTACTATTTAGTCCTAAAATAAAGATCTCTTAACACAAAGCTGTAACGGGTTTTATTCACATTAAGAGCAAAGTATGTGTTTAAATTTAGTGGAAAATTACTTACATTGTGTAAGCTATTTTTAACTATAGCTTCCAATTGCTTCCTTTTACTCCAATGGCCAATTTGATGATTTTTCTGATGTCCTATTATGTTTTGTGCATGCTGCATTGTTCGAGAGATTTCCCGATGCTTTATTGCATTCAAATATACAGCAGCACCTTGCAGGCCTGGACTAGATACCGGTGGCATTACCAGCACCATTAGTAAAAGACTTCTTTTGTAGCACTGAACCGGACTCTTGAATCATGATATGTTTTTTAAAAAAGTCATTCACGAGTGAAACAAAGAAAAAAATACTTCATATAGCAAAACAAGAAGAATGACCTGTAAAATCCGAGTAAGTGGATAATAGACAAGCTGATCTGGCCCATATTTATACAGCATGTAATAGAATGGCAGCAGAATGTAAATTTAGATATGAGGTGTAGTCGTCTTACCGCTGACATTATGTTAACATATTGCCTCTCAGGTGGTCTCTTGGCCATATAGTGGATATATGGCGAGAAGTACATCAGCTGCCATGTACAAGGAGTTAGGTGCGAGAAAGCCTGTTAGTATCAGCTCTGGCTTACAGCAACAGTGTGCTACAAAAAAAAGGCACTTTTGAAGAGGAGAATTTGTGACCTGCCTCTGGTTGCTGTAGGGGGAAAAAATAATTTACCTGTTAAGTCGTCTGCATCAAAAAACTAGAGGTTTAGTGACGGCACTGTGAATTTTTTTTAATCAAATATTATATCAGACCATCTGCAGCAGATTTCTTTAGTTGCGAGATCCCCTATTCCACATATTCGAACACATAGTTTTACGTGTGATTTTCTAGATAGTTTGAAGTCTTTTGCACATTCAAAAAAATCCTTTGGTAACCTTCCCGGGTGCTGACCCAAGCTAAGTGCTCCGCCAACTCCCGAGGGCTGAACAGACCCTGCAAAACTGAAGTCCAAGTCCGGGGTGAACCCCAGGTCACTGCGTCTAACAGATATGAAAATGTCGCCTCTTTGGAAAAAGGGCACGCCTTGTTGTTTAACAAAGAGTGTCAATGGGAAAGATTAATCAGAAACAAAATGGAAACGGTGTCACTTCGGGGTCAGGCAGAAGTTATCTCTGTTTAGAGAGGAGCGAATGGAATAGGGGGGGTGGGGGTGCAGGGGAAAAGGAGAGAAAAGAAAGCTTTCAATATTTCCAAAGTTTGGCCTCTTGTTTCTCCATGCAGAGGCCTTGTTGAGGTGGACAGTGTGGATCCACTTTGTGAAGAGCTGCTGCATCTTCAAGGGACACATATACAGTGTGCCACCTCGGACATGGGGAGGAAACAGGACCTGGACTTGATGGCTGATGTCGAGGAGCACGGTCAGATACTTTAATATTTTTTACCTTGGAAATATGCAGTTTCAAAATTATTTAAGATGTTCAATCTATTTTTATATATGGAAGTCTCCCTGCAGTAATTACATTTACTGCTAGTATTATTATTGCTATAATTATTTAACCCTGGCATTTTTGCCCCTTTAAACTTTTTGTATCCTCTCTCTTCAAAACATATTTTAGTTAATACAGGGCAATGTTATTACCTTAGCCGTGGTTGTTTACAGTAAAGTGGTGGTGCAGGACGCACAGGAAAGTCATGTTAAGATACTGCATATTTGTTTTGAAATGGTGGGAAATTGTTCCTTTGAAAGGTTTAAACAATTTTCAAATGCAATCACATTTGGACAATTTTATTGGATAAGAGATTATCTGTGCTGTAGAGAGAAATGATGGCATGTACTGTAGATGGTCTATGTTGGTTGAAAATGCCACGCTTTGTTTGGTATGTGGCTATAAAGAAAGGTACGACCACTGTAATTGTTTGTCCGGTGTTTGGATTTCCTTTCAATGGCAGTTAACACAGCAGAACTGATGATACGCGATGGCAGTGCGATCAGAGCCAGATAACCTTGCATGTGGTACAAACAGCAGAAATAGCTTGAAATTATTGTTATGTCCTGGCCAATTGCTTAAAACAACCGTTTTCACATATACATGGAATGAAGAAAAGGGAGTCTTTTGGATTTACGGCGGTGTGCAACGTGAGAGATGAGTGTTTTCTCTTGTTTTTAAGTGTGTCATAAGCGAGCATCAGCGGGTTTCACTGATGCACATGTCATATGCTTTATATGCAGGCTTGTATGTCCGCAGAGCAGCGGCTCGTCAGTGCTTGCAGGAAGCTTATGCATTGTTATATTTTTCGATCATTTGAATAAGCTATACAACATTACAGTTTGCACTGTTGTGTTGGCGTGTTTTTGTTTCCCTGTTTGTCTCTTTATTATGACTCAACACGTTTTCAACTCCAACAACCGATATTCACGACACTAGCTATTAGAAATTGTCCTTTGTTTGTGTTAACCTTTATTTTGTCAGGGCTTGGATTTCATATCCACTTTCTGTTACACAGGAGGTGGATTTTATCACATGGAGGAAAGCCTCACCCACATAAGTTTGGCCCCATGCAGTAAACAAGTTAGTTGATTGGTTTTGCTTTATATACTGTGATTTAATAAGGAAAACATCAACGTAAGCCAGTCCAAGCAGTGTTGGTGGTACCGATGCCATGCTTTCCATTGGTTCCTGTTTACATGATGCCCACAGGATGCGCAGTGATTGGTGGCGCTTCGCACGTGACCAGGCAACTTTGTACATTTGACAGGGAGTAGGAGGGTTTTGTGGAGATCAGAAAAACGACAGCGCGATAAAAATTAGTATTGTTGCACTTCACAAATTAATGACCATGAGTTCCTACTTGATAAACTCCAACTATATCGAGCCTTCCTTTCCTCCATGCGACGAATATCAGCAGAGCGGATACATCCCCAACCCTGGTGATTACTACGAGCGGTCAAAAGATACGGGCTTCCCCCATCACGACGAGCAATCCTATCCGAGGTCAAACTATACAGAAACGGGGTACGATTACGGCAACGTTCCCGCCACCGGACTCGATGATTTCGGCGAAGGACATCACGAACAGCCGCAACCGGTTCCACAGAGCCACGGTCCTCGCGTTACCGCGGCCCCAGATGGTGGCGCAGGGGCAAATGCGAGCAAAGACTGCAGCCTCGCCGGTGAGGTATATCCCGGTGTAGCGAAGGGCAAGGAGCCGGTGGTCTATCCTTGGATGAAAAAGGTCCACGTTAACAACGGTGAGTTATCGCCACGGCTAAATAGCAGAACCACTGAGAAACAACCACTGGAACACACGCAAGCCCATTGAGGCAGCACTAGTAGCAGCCCTTACAACAGCAATTTACGACTATCGAGCAGCAGGGTCGGTAATTAAGGACCCTCGTAAATTTTATTGCCTGTGTTCGTCTGTCGGGGCCATGTGCTTTTGTTGCTTTTTAACCCAAACTACCTCCACCACTGGAGCCGAGCCAAACTGTAATATCCAACCCCGCTGTTTGTTAATCATTTCTAAGCTTGATATGTCCCTGGATGCGAGTGCTTGTACACTCGGCATCTCCACATTAATGCCATGTCCGTAAACTGAAATAGGCAGACAGTAAAACAAACAGAGTGGCTGTGATTTTCCACCAAACCCAGAAATATTATAGAATTTTTCAACCATTTAATATGTCCGTTGGAGGAACTTTACTGGTTTGGAATAAACGCTATATCAGCCTGGATGTAACACCTGCTTGCATGCCTGTGTATGGCTTTTCCCCCCTCCAGTCAATCCCAATTACACTGGAGGAGTGCCCAAGAGGTCCCGCACTGCCTACACCCGCCAGCAGGCTCTGGAGCTGGAGAAAGAGTTCCATTTCAACCGGTACCTGACCCGGCGCAGGCGGGTGGAGATTGCGCACACCATGTGTCTGTCAGAGCGCCAGGTCAAGATCTGGTTTCAGAACCGGAGGATGAAGTGGAAGAAAGAGCACAAGCTTCCTAACACCAAGATCCGCTCTTCCACCTCGGCCTCGTCCTCAGCCTCGGGGGCCCAGCAGCAGCAGCAGCAGCAGCAGCAGATCAAAACAGGCCAGCAGCTTGTCCCCACGCCGTGCACTGCAGGTCTATAGTGCCTGAATGAACCCCATCCCACAAAAAACCCAATCCAGACTGAGATGGCAAATATCACAAGTGGAATTTGATGGACCGATTCTCAGTATTTTACACATGGTGTTATCTATTTCACCTTGCCTCTGCCATTGGGCCCCTATCACGTCCTTTGTACCCTTTCTCCTCTCCGGTCGTCCTCGCCCTCTTCATATAAGCTTGAAATTCACCTTTAATTGCCACGATGGCAACTGAAGTGTTTATATATTTGTTTATTATTATGAAAGAAGGATAACGCACATTCAAACGTATGGATCAAAATGTATCATTGCAGTTAAAATTGAGTGAGTTAAAAGTACGTTTTAACTCATTTTTCTATCTTTTCTTTGAGTATTTTTTTTTTTTTTATTATTATTTCTCATGGAAAGCTCTAATATACTTGAAATATATTTAGCGAGACTCTAGATGGCTGTTTAGAGGTATGGCATCAGTCAGAGTAACAGTGTAGTTTGTGTGTTTGAGTCGGTTGGTTTACTGTTGAATGTAGTCCATGGTGACTTTCACATTTAATGTACATAGGCAAATCATAATGAAGGCACAACAAGAGAAGCATTTCGTCACGTAGAAATATGTTTGTTGGTATTGTAAGGTCTAGGTTTATTCGTGCTAGTCCGTCCCATGTTGTGCTGTGTTCTAAACTGTGAATATTTGTATCTGTTGTCTCAGTAATGACCTTTGTGATGTAGGCTAGTGTAGGCTCAGTCTGTCCTTGTGAAATAAATATGTACTTCACTTATAAGGTTGACTTTGTTTTGGATATTATGTAATTGCAAATACTGACTTGGCTTTTGCGAAATATGTATTTTTTGAAGCCGTGCGTAAAAACATGCCAGATGCATGTATTTACCTCTTTAAAAAAATATTTATAATTTGGGGATTACACTTTCAAATTCGAACATTTTACTTCCATGTCGTTTGCTTTAATTACAGTGCATGGAAGTGGAATGAAAAAAAACTGTGATTCATAAAGCATTTTTATCAGTTATCCAGTGTTTGGAGATGAATGCGTATAATTATGATAGTGTGCGTAAAATTGCATGCGTACAATTGTGACCGAACATTGGATAGTTTACTGCACCACACTTTAATAATACTTTAACTATTAACTTTGTCTAAATACAATCAAATTATATTTGGTATATTTATACGTTATTTGCAGAGACGATTCACTTGTTAATTATTGCGCAAAGCTGCGCAGTTTCTCTTCTGTAATATTTACAGAAATGGTAACAGATCCAACATTTCAGGTGTTTAATATGTGTAACCTATTGTGAAGGAACTATGTCTTACAAAAAGTATTTCCATATTCAAAACATTGCGTTAAAAGTATTTTTGCCTGACTCCATCATGTCTTTCAATCCTCACTGACTGGAATTATAATCCGAAATGTGCCAGAATGTCGTGCGGATTTTCGTGGGTAAATATGACATGTGGTTGGGGTTTAGGAGGCAGCTATATCAGCTGCTTAAGATTGCAGGCTTTACTACTGATACGGGAATCAAACCAGTGTGTTAAATGTATCCGGCCTCACATATTGTTCTCTCTTGCCATTATAAGGAGATCGCAGCCAACCTCAGTGCACCAGTGTGAGTGTTGGTCACTACCTGATACATCCAAACAATAGCGAGTTCAACCCGGGGACACGGCCGGCTCTGGCCAATCACCAGCTCAGAGCACTTCTTCTGACCCCTGACCTTTCAACACACACAATGTTCAGACCATACATCAGTGCTAAGACCTCCACGGGCTTCTTCTTCACATTTACGATTTACCCAGAGACAGCGTGGAAACCAAAACGGTGTTTAGGTGTGAAACTGAGCCATAGATTTCCCCAAAATTATTCTTAAAGACAGCTCTTCTGCAATATATCACAGAAACACCCCTGTCAGGTCGTTCAGAGAGGGCAGATATGAACTGAAACATGCTGGCATTGTGCAAAATATTCAATATGTTTTGGCACTTATGGTTTCTGCTCAATATATATGCCAATAATAGCACAATGGATGGGTCAGCAATGCATTTAATAGTAAATTAGATAACACTGAACTCACCAAAATTCCCACAGAAAAAAAGCCACAGAGTGACAGATTCATTGTCCAAATTCACACAAAAACGGTTTTATAGTCATTGATACAGTTTTTGTTACATCTTTCACTCAACATTTGTGTCTGTATAAGACAAATTATCCTGCAGAAATGTAAAAACCCTCTCCGCTTATACTACCCAGCCCTCTGTGTAGCACTTGCTGCAGACATGGAAGATGTGCAGAAGATGGCGTTGAGGCTGATTGGCACCGATTTTGCGCAGACTCCAAGAAGTCCAACTAGTTAAATTACAAGATTTCAAGTCATTTGATTCGCGAATAGAGGTCACTTCCAATGTACTGAAATTTTAATCCGCTCTTTCACGTGACTTGTTGAATAATGAATGCCCCGGGGTCAGAAATAGATCTGAAAATCTGCCTTATTTTCATTTGAAGTGATGCTCTGCAGGGTGCGAGTCAGATCTCTTCTCATCTGACAGTCACAGAAAACTGTCCGCTGGACACAGACCGCCATGACTTGTGAGTAGATTTGGCTGTTTTTTCCTTGTACCGTTTGTGGAGGTGTTAAAGGATAGTATGAATATACCAGAAGTGGAGTTTGCTTCATGATCTTCTGGTTAATATTCATGTATATTGTAATATGATCTGCTTATTTCCAGCTATACGTTACTTTAGAGTTTCTGAGCTTGCTAATATTCCAATTCATTATTAAGCTCAACTAATTGTATTTCTCAATTTGACAGCAAAACATGTTTATTGACTTAAAAAATATATTTATTACATAATATGTGTATGTACTTGAACCTATGAAATATGATACAGGACAGCAAGTCTAATTTTCCACAGTTTCTTAAATCTTCAAACCACGACAAATTAGGTTGATGAAATGTAAGAATCACTTTGCCAACAAGTGTTTTATAAAACACATTTTTTTAAATAAATTGGTACACATTTGATTGCAGAGGTAATGATGAGGGTGCAGCTGCAACTTTATTGGGCAAAATCACTTAAACTTGACATGAATAGTAGCGAAATGAAGCATCAGCCTGCAATTATGCTTGCAAAGTTTACCTCAAAAACACTAAAGATGGAACAAAACTTGGTGGTTGTTTGTATGAATTTTGAATTGGCAACGTTTCTGTTTGTAATTGTTATGATTGTTATCAATCTATAATTCCACTATTGAATTTAAAGATGAGAGTAAGTGTATTTCAACAACAGTAACAATACAAAGGGCTTCTGTTGTCTGCAAGAGCCTTTCAATGAGAGTGAACACAATAGGCAATTTAGACACAGATTAAACATTAACAAATTACCTAGGGTATGTGACAATGCTAATGCTAATAATAATAATAATGATACGTATTTTGCAAATACCTCCAAAATGTAACGGACAGCAATTCACTAAAAGCCTATATATATTTCATTCCGTGACTATTTCACGAACTGCCGTGAGACTGTTATGATATCATATTATATTAGGAACATTTTCATTTTCAGTCATGAAGAGCCAGTAAGTTCAACATGAAAATTATTTTATTGCAACCACCTCTACGCAAACAATTACGTTGTCTTAGTTCGTCTGCATCCGTGCATGAGAGATGTCTCCAAGTCTGCTTAAGGCGTTGAATTTCGCATTAGCCTTAATGTTGGCCGATGTAAACCTCGCCGAAAGAGTTATCTTCGCTTGAGTGTAGGTAACCCAAGCCTGGCTGTTAAGAGGTCTGAGTGTCAACATTGTGGGGAGATATGGACCGCCGTCTGGCCAACATCCAGAGGTCTGCGCCTCTAACTCCTCTTTGCTGACAGTGATAAGGAGCCCTGATTTGTGTAAATAACTCTGAAACATTTGTTTTATGCAAAAACAGTTCAGATTTAAAACATAATCAATCATCTACTACTTTTGAGCAAAGGGCAGGTCTAGAAAAAGTGCAACAAAATAAAAAGTAGGATACCAGCCGCGGGCCTTTAATTGGTTTCCATCTTCTCCTTGTTTTTGTACCCAAAATAACTTCCCACTCGACTCTCTATGCCTCTGCCCGGGTCAGGGAAAACGTCAGGTGCTGTGTCGAAAGCCAAAGTGGGATTATCTTCCAGAGCACGGTCATGTCCAGCCATATAATCCTACAGTGACAGCTCCACATCTGTATTTGCAAGAACAGAGAGAGAACATGATAACACATTACAGACAGACTGTGTAACAAAACAAAAACCCTCATGCGTCTAAAACCTGTGCGTAAAACCTCTTTTCTAGTCCTGGTCATTGTTAATCCTCCTCTTTTCTTCAGTTGTTGAAGTGTTGAAGGTGAATTAATAAGAGCTGGTCTGCTTCCGTTCTTGTCTTTAAAAGTTTACCGCTCAAGTTGTAGTTTGAGAAGACAAAGGCTGGTGTGGGAGTGGGATGCTGTCTATGTCCGCCCCGAATGATTAATCGTTGTGGTGGGATTTTTCCACGCCCGCTGCTCGGTGTTGACGGAAAACAAGCGCCAAACGGTGCCGAGAGAAGAGAATCTCTTCCGGGATAGGACTTTTGGCATTTTACAGCGTATATATCTATGTCATGCTATATAGATAGCAATTGGTTTATATTATGGTGGTTTTGGCAAACAGCAGGATTATGTTTTAGACGGCACTTTTGCACCCAACCCCTCCCCCTTACAAAACACTTAAACTCATCCTTCGCAAAAAAATCTGTAATTTCTAACACCAGTCAGTTGGTCAAAGGAAACGGGTAGGTGCATTTAGGTCAAATGAGGGTCCATGTACTGAACAGCGGGGTCGAGCAGCCTCTCTTTGGTTACCTCACCTCCACTTTCCGCTCACTGCTGACTGACACACATCCCTCACGACCACCAGGACACCCTCCCTATGTAGGACAGGTAAATGTGTGACCTTTTTTCGTTTGGCCAAACGCATGCAGCCTTTCGCTGATGGAGAACCAAATGCTGATTAAGTGGCACTACAACCAAACCGTGCGACTGTGGACGAGGGGGGCGATATTGAGTAAAGCTCTCCACAGCCCTAGCTGTGTTGTAAAGAGAAATGAGTAGACGTATGCTGGACATTATGCCACTCTTAAATAGTATTTTGTAAGGAAAGCCCTCTTCATCTCACATAGTGCGAATTGTCACGCTGCAGTGCAAGACATTCTGGTTTTTAAGCCTGGCTCAGAGCAGAGCTGGCTGCACTTGACACTCTGCATAATACAGGCAGCCTTAGCTCTTTCAGCCGCTAACAGGCACCAAATATATGGCACTTTAAAACTGACAGAACGGTCTTTCCCTTTGAATGGGCGACACGTGGAAAAGCTGCTTCTCTGCGAGAGACTTGCTCCTCTGCCAGATACATTGCAGTGTCACATACCCTTCTTTTTTTTCTCCCTCCGAACTGATCCGTTTCTCCTCAGGGGCAATGACTGCCTCCATTAATGATTCACGGGCTCAAATAAAAGGGATTTAAGTTGACGTTGCGTCACGTGAGTGGGGCGCATAATACTGCGCGATGTTATGGCACGGGGAAGAAAACCGGAGCCCCGGTCTGGCCATATGATGCTGATTATATGCGGGTTACCCCCACTTTCCGTGAGGGGAGTCCGGGCTTTATAGTTTGTTTTTCGAGCTGAGAAAAAGAAAAGAGCGACAAACTGAAAGAGAGAGGATCCCGGGTTTGTGGATGTATTATACTGCTGTCACGGACGGATATGTTTTTCCACGCGGACAGATTCAGAAACCGAGCTTTGGGAGGATGGATTTTATTTTGAGGTATTTCCGCCGATTGTTCATTACTGTCGTGAGTTATTGCTGCGCGAGGCAGAGGTCAGTAAAATAGGGGTCCAGGGTTTCTGCAGGGCGAGACAATGTAGACAGGTACCAAGAAGCTACCGATATCAATTTATCTGTTAATATCTCCGATTCATCATAGCTAATCGAATGAAACATAAACAGACCTTCAGATGTTACACACAATATATATAGGTGACGATTTAAGGTTTTGTGTGGGCCATTAAGATATAGGCATTGTTCCATGTTATGCTTCCTAAGTTAAGCATTATATTAAAGCCATTATTAGTTGCCATGTAAACTTGAGTAAGACAGACTGAATTCTTTTTGATGTATTCATATTTTTAATAGTAAAAACAGCCATTTGGATAAAGGGGCCCGTACAACAGTTTGTAAATAAAGCGGCCATTTAAATATTGGCTTCCAAGAAAAGACCCCAAGCAGAGCGTGCGGCTGCTTCAAGGTGCAACCAGTCCTATAAAACAAAACATCTCGTCTTTACGTGGGGTTTTGTGTGTAAATGATACATCAAGAAGATTTACATAAAAAGTAGGGGGAAAGCGGTGAGGTTGTGTCGCTCCGCCAGGGAAACGAGGATATAATGGAAGACGGAGTGCCATCCAGGATCGCGCGGCCGTGCTGAGGTCACGGCGCTCCTTCTTGATTTATGGGCGCAGGGACTTGGGGAAGATGGTGCGCGAGAGCTAATGACTATTCGATCCGTTTGTGGAGAAAATGCTTACCGGCCAGCAGGGCAACTACAAACACGTTATTTGCACTGTCCCATTTTATATTATTAGTGATATTACCCTGATGGGGAGCAGTATTTGGTTGTAATGTTATTTTTGTCTGATGATGGTCTTTGCATTCTGGCTCTTATTTATGCATTTTGTCTGTTGTTTTTACGTTCTTTTGTTTGCTACTGATACATATATTTTGTTTGATATTTTGTTGTGTAAAACAATAATGAAGATATTAATGCTCTCCCTTAGCTGTAAGGATATACCTTAACACAAAGACTTGGAGCCTGCTGCTAAATCTAAAATCTTACCCAAATAATTATCTTGAAAATGCTTGCATCGAATTTGACTAAATTAGGGTTAGCCTGTTTTCGAGATGTTTCATTCAGCGCCTTTTAAAAAGAATAGGCCAAAACAATTACGTATACTAACAATAGACTTATTTATAATCAAACTGTCTTACCATAAAAAATTAAAATCGCACTAATATATTTTCCGGAACACGTTGAAAGGTTGTATTATCTTCTCAGAAATTGAAAATGTTTATTCCTCTATATGCAGAAATCCAGCAAAGTAAATTCAGGCCATCGCACGGTCTCCCAGACACCTTGAACTGCTTTCGGTAAGTCCATATATCTTTATTGATTTATGTTATGAATGCTTGATGGTGATATCCTTATTCAATTTCTAATAAGTACCACACACGCCCACCAAAGCACTTGCAGGAATAGAGAAGCAGCCTATGGCTTGTACATTTCCTCCTAGCAGCAATATGACCAGCCCGAGAGCAATAATTCCTTCTCTTCCACTTGTCTTTGTGGTGTAATTTGTCACTATAAAAGTGACGAGGGGAATCGCAGCTCTTGGAGCGGTGCCTTACTCCTTTCAAAAACTACTTTCAGTGAAAGCCATCTGCTTGTAGCTGATATAGTTTACTGCACTCAAGTTTTAAAAACGGATTTTCTTTCATCAACATTTCCGTTTTTTTTTGTCTCCCACATTGTTTTACGCCATATTGTGCGTCTACTATACGACCACCACTTCATGACATTTCACCCTCAGCTCAGGGCTAAACTAAAGAGAGAGACGAATCAGCATTTTATCAAAATACAAAGAAGTAAATAATTATACAATGTGACTCTGGTTTCAAAAAGAAAAAAGCCGAGTTGGCTAAAAAAAAGTCCTCACGCGTGAATTTTTGTCCCACTCAGTCTCCCACGCCGTCCGTGTGTTCTATACGTAATTTTAATTGTCATTGGATTTTGTCTCAGAGCCTGAAGCCAGCAAAGAAGCTGCAGCTCTGAACTTGTTTACCGCCCAACGAAGCTGAGAGGACATAAATCTATTTCCTTCCATTCTTTCTTTGGCTGCAAAAGAGCAGCATTACCCTGCAGAGGGATTCCCCCAGCTGCCGACTCTCTTCTCCCCTCTTCCTCGCTGCATGTCCTCCGCTCTGCCTTTTGGTGATGAACCTTCTTCCCATTTTTCACACCCTGCTCCCGGTGGGGTTTTCCCCTTGACATACTTCGAACACGGCTTTGATCTGAAGTTGTTGTGCTTTCTACTCTTAAACTAATACTTCTTCATATAAGAAGCCATGCAGGCAGTGGAATACCAGCGCTGGAATGAAAACAAATAGCGCGTCCCTTGCGCTTAAAGATTGAAGACTATATGCAAAAATGCGGGTTAATGATCAAGCCGCGGATAGAAGCCCTTTATGTCCCGTGGAAATGGAAATGCAGCATGGTCAGCGGCTGATTATTCCTTTGTATTCTCCCCTCTCTCCAACATCTTCTTCACTGGGATAATAATTCCACCATGACGTGGAGTAAATAATAATACAAATATTTAAAACATTTTAGGGATGGACTTCCATTATATTTGTAAAGATTTTTTTTTTTATATAGATACACTACCTCATTTGGTTGGGGGAGGAGGAGAGTCAGCCACTTGATTTGAACTGGCTTTCCAAGGCGCTACTTATTTGCATAATTTTTTTGGTCTATGGTGACGCTCTGGTTCGGGGCAGTTCACTGGTGTCTGCATGGTACTGGTGAAGGATCACATCGTCTAGCATAGCCTTGGCTGAGTTTAATATTGCTATGAAGCCCTGGCCATTGCTCTAAAGCATGACGATACGTTCAATCTTGAGGCCAGATAACTCTTATCTCGCTGACCCGACCGCTCACGTCTGCTTCCGTAATCTCGGTTTACCCATCCACGTCGAGTAGGGGGGGAAAAAAAGAAAAGGGGAAAAGGAAAGGGGGTTCTCTCGGCTCTTCCCTTTTTTGTTGTGGCTGCTAATGCCTGGTGCATGGCAGGGCGCACTCTGCTGCTGCTGCTTCACACAGCCAGCCCTGCCTTTAAACTTTTCTCTGGATTACTGCTTTGATCGATTTCGTCACTGAATGAGAAAATATCGCTTGGTGCTCTGCATTCGTCGTCAGAGGATAAGGTAAGCAGGCCAGAAATAGGCTCCCTCGGTTGTAAATGGCGGAGTTTGTGTGTCGCGCGGTGATTTATCACCGTATGACTTAGATCTCGGTTCAGGAAGAGTTCACACACACACAGTCAGGCAGCCAGATTTCTCTAACGTGGAGCAGAGGGCTGCGCAGAAAGTCTGTCATTTGTCTCTCTTTCTCTCTTTTATGACTATCGCAATGGCTCGCCTGGAGATACAGACCACAAAGCTTTCTGATATCTTCTCCAGTTCATCGTGTGTGCAGATACAGCGAAGACACCTTCTTTCACTCTGCGGTTTAACTACATTGAGGACAAGCTCGGGGTTCATTTTATACTAATTTGCTTTACACGGCTGCACAAACCCAGAGTTTGCCGACATTTTCCTTTCAGTTCTTTGCGTTCATTTTATGAAAATGCATTCTCGTTATGTTTGCTCCGGGACTATACTATGGGCTACACCTATGGATTGAAATCAGGAAGTTTTTATTACATCGTTAATGTTGGGATCACATTTACTATCAGACACATAATACCAGCCTATTAGTTTCAGCAGTGAAAATTTGAAGTGAGGCTTGCAATCAATTTATTTGGATTTTATTGAGTTATTATTTATTACATTTAGAGTCGAAATTATCGGCTTTCTTGATTGGATCGACTGCAATTGTTAAATCTAGAGTCCAGACAAAGGAACTGCATAATTCCACAACCAAATAGTATATGAATCGGGCGGGTTTCATTTTATATCTATGGGCCGAATGAAAATTATTCACTTTTATTTAAAAGTATTGCAGCACATTATTATTATTATTGTTAATGCGATCATTATTACTTTTTATTGTTATTGTTATAATAATAATTACTATCATGCATTTCACTTTCCTATTTAAAATAGCAATGGTTAAAACATCGGAAGTCCACATCAAATATTTCGCTATTTCATTAGTAATGTGACATCATAAAATATTTCCCCATGATGACCCTTGGATCTGTGTCTATTATGGTTTATAGTTTCCCCAATAAGCTTTTAGAGAAAGATCCCCATGGTTACCTGCGTGAATTATGATGGTTTAGCAGCAGGCTCTACCTGTACCATGCCGGGTTTCTGTCCGCCTGAGTACCGGGCTTGGCTGCGCACCGGGCCACTCATTCTGAGCAGGCCGTCCCGGCCCACTGACCCCCATATATCACCGCGACGGGCCGCCGTGCACACAGCACCGACAGCAGCCATTATTATGGGCCTGCAAGGAAAAGTTCACACCGTGGTCATGGAGATGCACGGAGGCTCGCCCAGTTTTTCCGGTTTCCTCGTGCTCCTTCCATGTATCTTGCAGCATACAAAGAAAAGACAGAAAAGAAAGAGAATGCGGTTGTTTATGCATTGCGTCAGGTGGCCGGGGAAGCACAGCGCATTGAGATATATCCTGTTTTCTGAAGGACGATTGTTTGTTAAATCACAGTGAAAAACAAAAATGTGTTCAAAGTTTATTGGCCACATGGAATGCATTCATTTCTACATAAGACATTATATACAGTGTTGACGGCCCTGTTGGCTAAATAACAATATATCAGAGATATTATTTTCCTGTGTGGTTACCCGCTAATAAGATTTCCCTACAGCACACTTTTTACTCACAGCATTTTCTGTAAAAGGTGTTCTGTAACTCTGTATTCACTTTCATTGTTAATAGACTCAGAAGTTTAAAATGGCATGCAGTTTCTTGTTAGGTCCTAAAATTGATTTGGCAATCTGAAATGCTTTTGAAAAGGTTTGTTTTGATGTGGTTTGGCACAGATGGTAATACAAGGTTAGTGCGTGCCTTTGTGCCCTGTGTAAGCCATAAGGTAAACGGTAATACTCTACAGAACTGTTGGCCCTATCTTGCTTCCATAGTCTCCAGTGTCAGGCCTGTATTGAAAAGTAAGATGGATCGCCACCATTTCTTCTCCTCACAGTGCGTCTTGTAACCCTAGGTTCACCCGAGGAGGCCATTGGCGGAGAGGCGTCACGTGACCACGGGGTGCCAATGTTATTCTACAAGGGTGTCAAGACCCTGTCAGTTTCTGAAATAAATATTGGGAAACGGCGAGATGCAAAAGGCAACCTACTTCGACAGCTCCGCAATTTACAGTGGCTACCCATATCAAAGCGCAAATGGCTTCAGTTATGATGCCAATCAGGTCCAATATCCCCGGGCCTCTCATGTGGAAAGTGAGTACCATCGACCTGCCTGCTCCCTGCAGTCTCCTGACGGCTCCGTGGCTCTGCAGAAGCCGGGGGAGATGGCGGAGAGCTGCGACAGGACCACAGCCATTCAGGCGGCGCAGTCCAAGGTTCATCCCGAAAGCAATCAACCACAGGTGCCCGTGTCAGGCCCACCCCCTCCCTCACAATCCCCCGGTGCTATCAGCCAAAACACAAGCAACGGGTCCAACCAGCCCAGTGCCAAGAACGGCTCCCCGACCTCTACTACTCGCAAACAGATCTTCCCCTGGATGAAGGAATCCCGCCAGAACACGAAGCAGAAACCCACCAGTAGCTCCAGTTCAGGTACTTTCAACCTAAACACTGCTGCTGCTGACACACACATAACTAGATAGCCTCTGACCAGAAAGTGCACATACATTTGTTGAGGGAGGACATAATACAGGGGTGGCTGTAGATCTGGTATAAATTAAATAAAGTTTTCTCAAATGAAAGGTAAGGTGGGGAGAGGAGAGAGGGGGCAACCAGCAACTGGACAATGTCAGTTGTTGCTGGTATTATATTGAATTGTATGTATGTATATATTTTGTTCCCTCTGGGGGACCCTTAAGTTATTCAGGAACTACAGCCAAAAATGACCACAGAGTTTTAATGAACAGCTCTTTGATACAGTCAGAGTATGTTGTATCCTGTATCTTCTTGGAAATTCTCCAAAATTATACCCCAAACATGATATACTATAAATACACGATAAGGTTATAGACTGTAGAAGAATGATGTGCCTCAACATTGGAAGTAGAGTCCACCATTTGTTGTCCCTGAGCCCTGCAGCTGACCTGTACTTACTGTAAACATCATCCACTGATCACATAATGTTCCTGGAGAGACAACAAACAAACACGCACAACAGTTGTTTCAGTTTGTCCTGCTGTTTTGATGAGAGGAAAACTTGGTGGGTCAGAGTGGGGGGTTGTGTTCGGAGTGTTTATTTATAGAGCCAAACTAAAAATTCAGAGACGCTCATCTTCCCATGACCTTGTTATTTTGTAAATGTAGTGGGCACGATTTCAATTAAGGTACAGATAGTATTCAACAGAAAAAAATAAATTCTGTGGCTTAATTTTCATTCATGTGCTAACCATTTAGGCATTTTTTTACGCACGTAAGCAAAGCCAGATCCTGCTGTTTTGATGACAGGAAAACTTAGTGGGTCAGGTTGGGGAGTTTGGGGTCTTTATTTGTATAAACTCAACTTAGACCTCCTTTGTTGTAAATTAAATGGGTAAGTTTCATACAATACTAACATTGAAAATGTAAGGAAAGTGGCGCCTTTTAATAATTATATTTTTTTGTTTTGGGAATGTTTTCCATTAGTTTTAACAGCATGTTGACGTGTTAACATGTGGAAACAAAATGTACGCACGATTTACGCACGCATCAGGTCCTGCTGTTTGATTGGAGGAAACCTTGATGAATCACAGTTAGGAATTTGTGTTTCAGATGTTTACTTGCGTAAGGTACTTAAAAATTCAGAGACGCTCATCATCTTATGACCTTTCTATTGTGTAAATTACGTGGGTAACTTTCTAATGACGTTGTAGGTAGTTGTCTACAGTATGAGCTACAATGTTAAGAAGTATGGTGCCCTTCATTGTTATATGTTGGGAAGATGTTTTATTATCATTTTTCATCAACTGGTAAAAGTGCTACAATTTATGAAAACAATTGTAAGCACCTACACTGGTCCGATTCTGCTATTTAATTGGAGGAAACCTTGTTGGGTCAGGGAGAGGATTTGTGTATGATTATATGCCAATAAACACCCCCAATCTAAAAATGTCAGTTAATCTTACCTTCCCATGGCCTTCCCTTTTTGTAATACATGGATAGTTATCAAATGAAGTTATGTATTATTCTGCTGTAAGAGTTTAAAATGTAAAGCAGCATGTTTGGTGAGGGGGTTTCATTATTTTAACATCACATTGAGGGGCTAACGTTGATGAAAAGCCTTTTACGCACGCACGCCATGACAGATAACATTAATCCTGCACTTAACACAAATTTCCGAAATCAGTCTTAGTTAACTATCCTTTGAATATGAAGTAAAGTATCATACAATAATAATCGTTATCACAATTGATAACGATGCCCTACATACATGAGTATTCCTTATGTTAACTTCTCTTTCATCTCTATAACCTAGGTACATGTTATGTCATGCTGCATTCCTTTTGCTCCACGTTTAGACGACAGGTATAGTGAAATGTATTAAGTGTTGGCCGCATGCCACAGCGGCAAGTAGACCAACACTTTGCTATTCTGCAGCCAAGCTGCAGCTAGAAGGGGAGGCTTATCAGTGAGGGCAGTGGTTTATACACCCTAAGGAATACATAATGCTTGTGTTTGATTTACGCTTGTGCTACTTTGTGACTACGGGGGAAGAGGAGGGTCAAACTGTTTTAGAAGTCTAAGGTTACCTGATTCCATATCAAATATTTACCCACTGTTCTCCAGTTACATTTTTCTATGTAGTTAGTGTAGCGTGTACACAGACACAGTGCCCATGCACTGATTGTTAATTGTCTTATGGAGCCGTCTTGATAACCCTTGTGCTTTGCAGTGGGTTTATCAAAATGTGCGCACATGCTCACTCACACGTAAGGAGGAAGAAAAAAAAAAAGTCGATGATAACACCCCTATTTAAGTTGTGGAGCAGGGCGTATTTATCTAGTAAACCACCCCCTCCTGATGGTTGAAAGTTCTGTTATCAGCTGTGTGCGTGTTGTCAGACGATTTTACTCTCACTCTCCTGTCTCTGCCGCTCTACCCTTCTCAACCTCTCTCTCTCTCTCTCTCTCTCTCTCTCTCTCTCTCTCTCTCTCTCTCCCTCTCCCTCTGTAATGGATTACTGATTGACACCCTCCTCTCCTCCTCTCTGACAGTGGAGAGTTGCCCCGGAGACAAGAGTCCTCCAGGGTCAGCAGCTTCGAAGAGGGCCCGGACAGCTTACACCAGCGCCCAGCTAGTGGAGCTGGAGAAGGAGTTCCACTTTAACCGGTACCTTTGCAGACCCCGGAGGGTGGAGATGGCCAACTTGCTCAACCTCACTGAGAGACAGATCAAAATCTGGTTCCAGAACCGCAGAATGAAATACAAGAAGGATCAGAAAGGTGTCGGAATGATGCCTTCCCCTGGTGGGCAGTCCCCTCGGAGTCCCGTGGGTCCGGTCTCCGGTGGTGGAGGATACCTCAACTCTATGCATTCTCTAGTCAACAGTGTACCTTATGAATCCCAGTCGCCGACGTCTTACAATAAACCTCATCAAAATGCATACTCTATGGCCACGTCATACCCCCCTCCTTTGAACAGCTCCCTCAACAACTGCCCGCCCTCCCAGAAGAGGTATCCCGGGACCGACTCGGCCACGCCCGAGTATGACGCGCATCCTCTCCAAGGCAATGGCAACTACGGGACTCACATGCAGGGCAGCCCCGTTTATGTCGGCGGAGGTTACATCGACTCAATGCCCAATTCTGGGACCTCCGTTTTCGGTCTAACCCACCTCCAGCACCCGCCGTCCGCAAATATGGACTACAATGGAGCAATCACAATGGGCAACAGTCAGCATCACGGAGTGTGTGATCCGACACCGACGTACACAGACCTAACGTCGCACTACTCTCAGGGAAGAATCCAGGAAGCGCCCAAACTGACGCATCTGTAGCGGTGGCGTTGCCCGGATCACTCCGCCCATTGTCTTATCCACCTCCAGACACATTACTGCTTTGTTTCTGCGCCTCGTCACGGCTTCCACCTTCTCTCAGCCTTTGTTTATGTTCTCTATAGTTTGATGTGTGAAGTAGCGTAGGATAAATAATCACGACTTGCTTGAATTTTTCTCTATTTGCTCGTTTCATTGTCTCACAAAGACCTTTATCTGAGCTGTAGGACGTCTAGAGTGGGAGGGTGGGGGCACAGTATAAGCATAGGCCTATTTAATCTTTTTTTAACTTGTTTTAAAATCGAAACTCAAACAGGGTATTATGAACATATGTTATTCATTTTAATGTGAATTTGTCCGTCTTTTATTTATCCGCAGTTGAAGAATTGTGTTTTGCATTTTGTTGCACTTGTGAAAGGATCCTTCAAGAGCCACGAGTTGGGATTATGAGGGAAATACATTTTCAAAAACAAGGGACATGAGCTCACACGCCGCCTCCCTTGCTTGTGTTGTTCAATTGGACTTTTTAATGTTATTTATTTTGTTTGATGTTAAGTCCTTTAGTATTATTTGACACCTCTGCGATCTTTGTGAGACAAGGTTGATGGGAAATTAGCGCCTCGGCCCCTTACCAGCCCATATATGTATTCAGAAGCTCCCCAGCAGCACACCATGTTGCTATTAGGTTATGTTTCCGTTTCTTCTTCTTCAATGAGATGTTTTATTTTCTCAGCAAATGTAAAATCAATCAGTCATGCAATAAGGGTGGAAAGAAGGACACACATTAGCATTTTCTTTTCTTGAAGTAAAAAAGAAAAAAGACATCATCAGTTTTCTTTTTCGATGTCATACATTCCTCGCTGCTCCAGTTCGAAAAAATAAATAAAACAATTGAAATATAATTGCAGCAAACCTTGTAGTTTTAATCGGAAGCATTTCACGTAAATACAAGACAGTTTCCTAAATAAAAATGTCAATACTTTCCTAGTTTTACAATTATTACATTTAGTTATTGCTGTTATGAATTTCAATACGGTACATAATGGTAGAGGTGATAACAAAAAAATAAACACATTTTTAGACAATTGGCAACATAAGAGACAATATAATGGTAATAGTTTAATAAACCATTCATCATAATTGGTACTATCTATATATTTTTATAAGATGTATGCATCCAAAATAACGTGAAACCAGTGGCCACATGTAATATTCAATAACAGAAAGGGAAATGGTTGCAGATAAAGTCAAATATTGAATTAAAGCTACTTGTTTTTCTCTCCCCTCCTCTTCATTCGACGTGAAGAAAAGTCGGGTGGCCTTCTCACCTCCTCTCATCTGCGTGGGCACATCCATAATAATAAAAATGTCACACGGGCCCTTCTGGAGATTCTGCAAGAAGACAACAAGCTAAATGAGAAATCGTTTGAAAAAATAATTCCCTGATATGTTCAGTCAGTCAAATGCGGTCAGAGAGGATGGAGGATGAAGCAAAAATCGTAACGGGGCTTATTTGGGTCATTATATTACAAATTTGCAGATGCCAGCGTGAAGCCAGGTCAACATTAAAAGCCTTGGTCTCGTGGATGGTTACAGCAAAGCAAATTATAAGTGGAATGCTGAAAAATGGGTTTTAATTCCTTTCGGTATTTTTTGTTCGGATAAAGGGCCGGCATACAAATTAATATGCTTTGTTTTATCTTTTTTAAATTTTCTTTTCTTTTCATTGTCTTTTCATTGTCTGTTTTGTAAATCTGTCATTTCTTTCAGGAAAATTATTTTTCTTACCATGCTGAATGACTTTACTTCTTCTTCCGTCAAATTACAAAACCTTTTCGTACCATGTTTACTTTTTGTGCATATGCCTTTGTGTAACTGCAGTATTATTTGGTCTTACGGATTTTGCACCCAGAAATATTTTTCTGCGCTATCTGATTGATATAAGAGGGCATGGACATTAGTAACCCTGACATATGGTTAGCAGGGAAACCTAGAACAATTGAACCATGGTGTGTCCCAGTAAAAAAAAAAAAAAAACTGATGCACTGAGTATTCCTGCATCCAACACAGACACGCGCACACATGCACACGCGTGCACAGCAAGACGCTGATTTGACCCATATGCGCATGCAGGTAGCACATAAATAACGTTTTAACTAAGATACGATTTGTATATCTTTCTTTGCATTTCCATCCGTGGGAAAGTGGTCTTAAATCAATGCTGCTGTAAAGACAAGTGTGTAAAACAGACTGGGGTCCACTAAATGCCGCCACCCACTCCTTTCCTTGCACACAAAGCCTGTGCGTAATTCCAAAAAAGCCATCCATCTCTTCCCCTAGCAACTCTGTCCCACATCACACGGTCTGGTCTGCTCACAAACCTGCACGTCTACCAAAACGACAAAAATCGTTGTCTTCGTGTAAATGCGTTTACAATTCGAAGATAAAAGCCAGGTGGAGAAGCTGCTTCGCCCTACTCACCGTTGGCGCATTACCGCCTCCACAAAAAGGAAATGGTTGCATCTTGTGTCGATGGATTCTTATTTATCTTATAAAATATCCCTCCAGCGACAGCCCGGCTACAACTGCGAGCAGAAACTGGTTCTAATCTGAGTGGCCAGTGTTTCTCGCCGCTTCCTGGCTGCATTTGATCCGGGGGAGAGTTAGAAGCCTTAAATGTGTTGTGAGGGCACCGAGCTGTCAGACCTTTTGGCGAGTAAGATTGATCGCGCACAGGCTTCCAGGACTCTTTGTTTGGTATATAAGCAACAAACTGAGAGAGGCCTACCACTTCTCTTCTCCCCCTCTCTTACTCACCAAGTCATATATTTTTCAAATGAAAATAAAACATGTATTGCTTGAAAAACATCCCAAATGTGGCTTTCACAGATTATTTTGGAAGGGCAATGAAACAAAACACTGCAGGTTAGCCCCATTCAATAACAGCCATTTACATAATAACGCTGCAAATGGATTCATTGTAAATGGTCTATTCTAAACATGATGGTGTTTGCTTTATTACAATTTCATGTAGAATGGAAATACAATAAGATCTTTTTCTCAGCGTTTTAGCTACTGTCCTCCCAGTAAACCCAAGCGTTGTCGTTTTCCACTATTATCATGCACATGAAACCATCCTTAATATTAGGATACTATTTAAAATAAACGTACAATTATTTCATCCTTTGGTTATCGAACAAGGGGGCCATTACCAATCTTAAAAGAAAGATATCCTGTTTGATTAGCACAGTGTTTTTTTGTTATGCACCACCATGGGCACAACAATCGACCTATTAAATCGACCTTTTGTGGAATAAACGAAAAACATATGTGCTTTAATATATCTACAGAAGCCACATAAATAGCCCACAATAAAACAATGTTCATGACTGCGCATGCATAGACTACATGCGTGTGGATCTTTATTTTTACAAGTTTCTGGACCTGAGCTGTAAATGTTAAACAGCTGTTATGGGACGAAATGGTCTGAACGTGTCATATCCGTCAGTATTAACTTAATGGATGGGCTTTTTATTGCTACACATGTCGATGGGTGCACTGCATATTTCATTATTATGCATCTTTGAAGAATCACATCTACTCTGGAGTCCACACTCACTGAACAGACTGGATTATTGGGGGTTGTCTCTGTCGACTTCAGTCTCAATATCAGTTTTTGGCTTGTGTTATTTTTTCACCTCTGAAGCCTGACTCTTGCCTATATGAATAGCCACTGGCGTGAAATGTGTGTGTGTGTGTGTGTGTGTGTGTGTGTGTGTGTGTGTGTGTGTGTGTGTGTGTGTGTGTGTGTGTGTGTGGGTGGGGGCGTTCTCGACTGACATCCTCAAACAATACGAGAAAGAGGAGTGCACGAATCCGCGCACCCTATGCTGGTCTCCTTCCCTGTAATAGTGAGCGTCAGCCATTCTTAAAAAACACATTTTGTAGCTTAGTGGACTGGACTGGAAGGGCGAGAGGAGGATAAACTGAGCGGACAAAGATGTAAATAAAAACAGTCGTCCCCCAACTGATCGAGGCGTTCTTCATCAGCGTTTTTGGATCAATCAGGCAGACAGTGGCTCCTTTTGATTAAACCCTAAATTGTCATTGGGCAGAGGTAATCATGTGACAGGCAATTCCGTCCAATTTCAACCTTGTCTCCATGAATTCAATAGTTTAATAGTAGCTCGGTCCCCATACGGCCGTAATCAGTGATATAGAATAAAAACACCACCAGGATATTTTTTAATGACTTTTTCTTTCTCGTCCTCACTGAGCCGCAACATTTATAAAAATACGCGTGCAAACTTTCCTCGGCTCTCAGGGAGCGGAGATGAATTACGAATTCGAGCGAGAGAGCGGTTTTATCAATAGTCAGCCGTCGCTTGCTGAGTGCCTGACATCTTTCCCCCCTGTCGCTGATTCATTTCAAAGTTCATCAATCAAGAGCTCGACGCTTTCACGCCCGACACTGATTCCTCCTCCCTTTGAGCAGACCATTCCTAGCTTGAATCCGGGCAGCCATCCGCGGCACGGCCGGCCCAGACACAGCCCCGACGGATGCAGCCCGCTGCCCACCGCCTCCTTACCCCCGGAGTACCCCTGGATGCGGGAAAAGAAAGCCTCCAAGAGGAACCACCTGCCGACCTCCACCGCAACCACCATATCCAATGGACATGAGTGCTTTTCTCCAAAAGGTGGGTGATTTCAAAACACGGGCACTTTACTGCAAAAGTGATTACTATCTGTTGCTAAATTTGACATCAGTAACATACGCAGCCCCTTCCTTAAAAAAACAAATAGGGTAGATACGTTTTATTGTGATATGTTTGTGGTTATTGCTTTGCTTTGATTGTGGATGAAGCAAGAAAAAAACAAAACAGTTTGGGTAAAGTTTGGTGAGATGATTTATTCCCATAGCCGTAGCAGAGTTTTGATGTGTGACAGTAATGAAGAGTGATGGAGTGCTGTTGCCGAGGAGGGCAGCTGGAGCATTCATTAGTGTCCCACACCAGCATGGACCTCACTGCTTTTAGTCCACCGTGTTTGCGTCACGCTCATACTAGACGTTATTTTGTGTGTAAAACAATCCGATGAGTATCTCTATGCCCTAATGATTTTTGGGATAAATGGTGTACAAGCTATAAGCTTGGGTCAGTGGCTCCAGCGGCCATTTTGCTGCAGCGTGTTGTGAGCTACTCTCTGGTGGTTTGTGATAGCCATAATGTTAGATTCAGGAGCAGCGGGGTTATGTAACTGTTGTGTCCTGCGTTTTTAATCCCATGCTACCGTGATGCTTATTTTCCAGGCTCGCCTGAGATTGTGGAGAGTGGTGGGGGAGGAGGGGGCTCCCGTCGGCTGAGGACAGCGTATACCAACACACAGCTGCTGGAGCTGGAGAAGGAGTTCCACTTCAACAAGTATCTGTGCCGTCCGAGGAGAGTGGAAATAGCGGCTCTTCTGGACCTGACCGAGAGGCAGGTCAAAGTTTGGTTCCAAAACCGGCGCATGAAGCACAAGCGGCAGACCCAGAGCAAGGAGAACCACAACGGGGAAGGGAAAGGGCCGGGCGCCGAGGACGGCATCCACAGCGACGAGGACGACGAGGGCCCCCTGTACGAGCGGAGCGGGGCCCTGCTGGAGAGAGATACCTGTTCCTTTCAGAATAACTCTCTGAGCTCTACACAGCAGCTCCACAATAGCGAGTCCATGAGCTTTGCTGCTGCGCCGCTGAACAGCAATGACAAAAATCTGAAACATTTTCCCAACCCGTCACCCACTGTTCCAGGCTGCATGTCAACAATGGGCCCAGGCTCGGCATCTGGCCCGGACAATGGCGACAGTCCCCCGGCCCTGGATGTTTCTATACACGATTTTCAACCTTTCTCCTCGGATTCCTGCCTACAGCTCTCCGATGCTGCCTCGCCGAGCTTATCAGAGTCTCTGGACAGCCCCGTGGACATTTCTGCGGACAGCTTTTATTTTTTCTCGGAGTCCCTAACTACAATCGACCTGCAGCATCTGAACTATTAACTGAAATCAATCACAAAAGCTTTCTTTTTTTTCCTTGGGACAATAAATATCAGGTTGTGATGGTATTAACTCTGCTGTTATTTGTATATTCGGCACATTTATTCTAATGATATTTGACTTGACGATTAATACAAGGTAAGGCTGAAATGAAATCACTGAAATAGCTATACTCACGCGTGGCTTGTAATTTACATAACAAATTGTTCTCTTGGAATGATAATTATGAGTGTTTGTGAATAATTATACAATATTAGGCCTATGGAACCTGGTCATTTTATTTTTGTATAGCTTCCAATGTCTTGGATATTTTTGTTAGAATACAATTAACTTGTTACAATCCTTTTTTCTGGTGTTTTGAGTCGTTTCTTGTTCTATTTACAGACTTCAATTTTAGCTTGAAATATTTCTGGAGAAATTATGCAAAATAAAAGAAGTAGGGCATGAAAAGATAGAGACGTTATGCAAATTCAACAACAGGTTGGTACTGAATACAAATAGTCTTGATTGCGTTGAATTGTGAAAACACACACATGATTGAAATTTTAATGTAGAATTTAATTTCAACATGTTTTAAATAGTTACCTGAAACGTAAATTGTCTGTCTTTTTATATATAGCAGATCATTTTGGAATTTAAAACTTTGGTGAAAAAAACTTTTTTTTTTTATATAGTAAAACTACTTTTAAATGTCTGATAATTAGCCGTTTATCAACTCATACCTACTTGATGCAAAAAGTAGCATTTGTTTTGCTGAAAAATGTTCCCCAGATTTACACAGACATGTTGGCACTATATTTAAAGCTGCCTACAGAAAACCTACTGCAGATTATTTTTAGTTTAACCTTTAAACTTCATACGTTGGAGAGTAAAAGCAAACACGCCAGCGCGGATCTTAACATGACAGGGATCTTAACATTGTGTGCATGATGCAGGAGAATACCGGAGCCATGTTTGCCTTCAGGAGCTCATAAATCACTCCGTGGCATGAATGAGACGGACATTAAGGAGACCAATTGTGGCGTAATGTGCACAAATAAAACCTCACTTACATTTTCATATGGGACTCCCCCAATTCCTGTGCTAGAAAGAGACTGGGTCCCCGCATGCGTTTGGCAATAATTCATTTTTATAGCTTCTTTAAACACGGCTGTGGCTCGGGGACGGCAGCATGCAGTAGCAGGCTGCTGAGATTATGAGGCTGCGCACTTACCCCGCGTATAGCTCAAACTCAAAACAGACTACTTTTCGACTAGATGTTATTCATCAGAGACACATTTAGTGAAATTAGCTGTGGAGGGAGTATCATTAAGCAATATTTGGCTTATTTTATCAGTAGAGCTTGTGCATTTTACGGGGGATTTTTTAGAAACATTGTTGGAGCAGTTCCGTTTAAATAGGAAGTCTGGAGTTCAATATAGGGATTATGAATGGTCTTGCTCTAATGTATTGCACTTGAGTTGATTTATGGGAATCAGTTATTAGCTCGTGCACAGCTTCACTCAATAGGTTTTTCCACTTCAACAGCTTTATGTGTAAGAACAGCAAAAAACAACCACCGGTTGCGACGCCGCCTGTACGGATCGATTCAGAAACTCATACACAAACTGGGTGTTCAGCGGCGGTTTATCGAATAATCTGGAAGTCATAAGAAGCCAATCGACTGGTTTAACATAAGTCTACTGGGTAACTCGAGTATGTGTGTGTTTAAGGAGGGGGTATAGTGGTGAAAGGGGGGTGGCAGATCCTCTACACTGCACTCCAGCAACCAGTGACTAACCACGGGGCCAGCATAACCAAATCATTCCGAGACAGCGCGCCTTTTCTGCTCACATGTGTTCACACAAAGGGCCAAGAAAGCTCCGAGGCCTGGCGAAGTTTTCACAGGCAGACAAGGATCTCCTGCGCCCACTCACTACTGTTGCAGAGGCAGCTGGGAAGACAGAGAGGAGGGAGGAGGGGGGGTAGTATTGACCCCACTGCGCTTTCTTTCACTGGTGGGAAGTTTGCATCACCTTCTCACTTTCTTTAATGTTCCGTGAGTTTGAAGCAGCTGAAAACCGTTTTGTATGAATTTGAAAAGTGGGCCATTTATATTTAGGCTGCTTATATTTGATCTTGTTTACATCTAAATCCAAAAGCAGTGGTAAAATAAGTTTTTCGTTCCTTTACTTAAGTAAAAGCAGGACTACACTAACACTCCGCTACAAGGGAAAGACATTTTCAAAACTGTACTTAAGTAGAAGTAGAAGTATTGGCAGGTTATCATGAGGCAGCAGAATGCCCACTGCCAGTGTTGCCGAATCACATAGCCATACTATATTACCAAACTATTATTACTGATAATGCAGCTCCATTTTAATACTGAAGCTGGTCAGGGTGCTTCTAAATTTAATTTATTTGCAGTCCTGTTCTGTACTCAGTTCAGCCTAAATGTTCGTTTCTATCTATCTATCTATCTATCTATCTAAACACACTTGACATATTTGGGTGTTTAACCACAGACGACCATTGGGGGCGCTCATTCCTCCGTGTGATTATCTCCTCCCCCCTCCGTCCCTCCCTCCTTCTCCTTCTCCCCTCTCCGTTCTTTTCCTTCCTCAGTGAGAGGTTGTCTGCACTCTGCTATCGCTACTCTGCAGCTCTCCCACGCACGCTCCCCCCCCGTACTCTGTCTTTTTTTTCAGCGCAGCTTTTCGCCATTAATTCCAAGCAATAACGCAACAGCTTTATTTGATGAACATAACAGGATAATCTGCCCACAGTCGCACCTCGGGCTGTATGTGCGCATTAGCTCTACATCGGGCCTCACATTATCAGATCATTTGATCACTACACATTCATAATGAATACACGTGGGAGTGAAATGAGAGTAGATGGCAGACCCTATGACCCCGGGAGAGGAAAAATGAATACTAAATCATCTTAATGTTTAATGGGTTTTCTTGTCGTTACTTCACCTGTGACCTCCCAGCAAGTACTGAAAAGCAACCAAACATTTCTAATGCGACCTTGATGGGGAGCAACGTTATTAGAAAGCTCTCTTTGATTGAAATCGGGTACTTTTTGCCTGTCAGGAGAGAGAGCTTCCTGCCTCTCCCTCATTGTCACACTGTGAACATATTTGCTGAGCAAATCCCACACGGTGTTAAAGCGTGAAACACTTCGCATTGGAATGGGACACTAATGGCGCACATAGCCTGTGGCAGTGGCAGACACACACTGGGCTATCCATCCATCGAGGAGAGAATGACACCATTATACATATGACATCACGGCTGTTACGCGCGGGCGGATACAGACACGCAATGAGGGCACAAGCACAACCGCAACGCATACGCATCAACACATACACGCACATACACCTATTATCCTCTCTATTCCAAAAATACCGTACCTGAGGTCAGAGTGCTAGGTCGTCCTCGGAGAGGTTGCAGAGGGTGAAGCGTTAATCTTTCCCCGGGCGGGAGAGCGCGCGCAGCAGGGGTTAGAAGATGCCGAGTTTGCCGTTCACCGCTGTTAATGCGACCCCGGAGCTGTCCACCACCGTCTGCCTCCCAGCTCATTGTTTGCACGGCCAATACATTAGTGGCGACGCGCGTCACCTTGATCGACGAGCTCCTGGAATTTAAATAGCCACTCAAACACCAATCTGTCACCGGCTAAGGGGATAAGCACAAGTACCTCACTGGCTGACCCGGGCCCACGTGACAGCACCCGTTCATTGATATCGGCCCGTGCGCCCCCCTCCCTCCTCTGATAAGGACACAGTATAGGTAAAGGTTGGCACGGTCACTTGGGGTAAGAGGGGAGAGAGGAATAGATGAGAGGATGTCTGTAGAGCGGACGGTCCCTCGGTCCCAGTAGAACAATGCTATAATGAGCAGCTTCTTAGACT
Source organism: Anarhichas minor (assembly GCF_050575085.1). NCBI lineage: Eukaryota > Metazoa > Chordata > Actinopteri > Perciformes > Anarhichadidae > Anarhichas > Anarhichas minor. The sequence continues at coordinate 472,602 of NW_027466497.1, read as the reverse complement.
ACTCGGTGATGAGCGGCGAAGGTGGCTCATGCTCTGTCAGGGCTTACCACTCGGACCACGGGATTACAACTTTTCAGTCCTGTGCAGTCACTGTCAACAATTGCGGGACTGATGATCGCTTCATGGGGAGCAAGGCTTCCCCTGACGGCATCTCTCATCAGCCGGGGTCATACCAGTCTAATGCGAGCTCTCTGGGTCTCGCCTATGGAGCCCATCCGGCCTGCAGCTCCAGCTATGGACCCCAAAGTTTCTGTGCTACGTATAATCATTACGCGCTCAACCAGGAAGTAGACTCCTCAGCGGGATTCCCCCAGTGCGGCCCACTGATGTACTCGGGTAACATTTCCTCCTCCATGGTCTCTCAGCATCGCCAAGGTTACAGTGCCGCCCCCTTGGGTCAACTGCAGTATGCCCATGCTGCCTACGGCGGCGGGCACGAGCAAGCAGCCCCTTTTCCTGGGTGCTCAAACCCGCTGTCACCACTGCACGCAGCTCACCTCGACGCTTGTTGTTCACCTTTGTCTGAGGGCGCATCTTCTGCACAGACTTTCGACTGGATGAAAGTCAAGAGAAACCCTCCAAAAACAGGTGCGTGCCAATGTGCCAGTGGCAAAAATGTATATGTCTAAACCATTGGCTTACAAGTGATCCAAGCTCTTTAAATGTAAGTGATGTCAGACAATGTTGGTAGATATTTTTGTGTGGGACACACTGGAAAATAAGCACATTTAAAGCCACGTTGTGGAGTTAAAATTGTATACTTTATTGACATTTGGTGATTGCCTTGTTTATAGTTATGCTATATAGGAAAAGACAGAAAGCTGGAAATAACTTGTATTGTACAATGCAGTTTCACAGATGCTGTATTTTAGTGGTATGTCCGTTAGACCATGTATGTGCACATTACAGCATATTTCAGACACAAACAGTTAATAGTCTAATAACTCATAAGTGCTGTGAGCAGACAACATGGTAACTTTTTTTCTCCAAGTTCACGGGGATTTGTTTCTCTGTCTGCAGGCAGGTCTGGGGAGTACGGTTATGGGGGTCAGCCGAACACGGTCCGAACCAACTTCACCACCAAGCAGCTGACGGAGCTGGAAAAGGAGTTCCACTTCAACAAGTACCTGACCCGTGCGCGGCGCGTTGAGATCGCAGCCGCGCTGCAGCTGAATGAGACTCAGGTGAAAATCTGGTTCCAGAACCGCAGGATGAAGCAGAAGAAGAGAGAGAAAGAAGGGCTGCTGCCGGCCAAAGCTCCGTCCTCAGACCCGGGAGAAAGCAGTCAAGAGAAAATGGATGATGGAGCATCAGAGAAGTCTATCTCACCCCCCTCTACTCCGTCTCCCACATCCTCCACGGTGTCTGATCCTTACTCCTCCAACTAAGAACCAACTGCCCCTTATTCGGGCCACATGGCGGCCTGTATATACCAAAGCTCATCGCCATATCAAAGACAGAGTGTTGATGGATGACAAATGTGTACATTTAGGAAGGATTAATGCACTATGTGAAACTTTGGACAATAATATGGACCATTTCTGAGTTATAGATTTGTTTTATATTGTGTATTGTTTTCGGAAGAACGATGACATTGCTGTCCAAACAAATAGGGCGATGGTTGAAAATGTGTCCACTTTCTTTTGAAATTTGACGTTAAATACGCGTTCCACCACGACTATGATGGTGCAAAAGATATCCAGCTCCTTCCTTACACCTGCTCCTGACCAGTGCGGCTGGATGTGCCAATGTAAAGTCACAAAGCTGCCCACACAAACAAATACCTCAAATGTGCCAAAGTTGTGGGTGATTGAAGTGGATGTGGTCAAGGAGGCATAACACAATCAAATAGATGACCTCGTTTATTAATCGTTACAGAGTGCATTGTCATAATACCTCCTTAATCACTGTCACCTCTGTGTTTAAGGCCTGTGTGTTTGTGTGCCACGACTGTTTGAATGTATATTTTGTGAGAATCGCATGATGCGTAATGCTTTCATGTATTATTAGCGGGGCGCTGAGTTTTATCAGTTGGGGAACTGGTCATGTAAGGCCATGTATGTTCCAGGCTTTTATCTGTTGTCTATTTAATCCAGTGGAGCACTATACAATATGTTGTGTCCAGAGAGACGTTTACGGGTCAATCATGTGTATTAAAGTGCGTTTACCTCTAAAAAAAACTATTCATCTGTGTCATTGCTAAGGGGAGAGACAGTTAGAGAGGCTTTTTTTGAGTATTTCAAAGCAAGTATTCCATCTAAATCCGCCAATCAGACATTTATTCTAGCTCCACAGACAAAAAAAAGGAATCACTGTCCATTTTCCCTTCGTTTTAGAAGCTGCATGCGTCTCTTTTACGCACCACAGATTCTCTCAATGTATGCGGCCGTGCGCGCTCCCGTCCCCGGGGTAAAGAGTTATTGGCATAATAAAGGCATGTTTATCCACGGAGGAGATGAGAGCGCGGATGTCAGCGTCATTTGTGATGACAACCTTATCGAGCTGTTGGCTTATTGAGGGGACAAAAAATAAACTCTATCGATTAAAACATCGAGGTTAGGCTATCGACAAGGATGGGGCCCCACTGGCCCTGTCAGCGTTAACTCCTCAGTTCGCCAAGTCACAAGGAGGTGTCATCTTCCCTACCGGATGACAAGATGAACAGTGAAAACTTGCAGCACCTGCATGTCGCACAGTGAGCTACACATATTTGCTTTTACAAGTATTTCAGGTTCTATATTTACACCTGATTTGTTAATCTGCTCTTTAAAGATATATGCATTTTGAATGAATAATGGTCATATTGACTCACATTAAAAGTTGAATAACTTTTATTAATATTCATTGATATAAATCAAACACGTACGTCTAAACTGCATTTCAGAACATTTAGTTTAATTTTAGTTTTACTGGCATTTTTTAGAAGATAGTCTGCATCCGCTGTCCAGTTTCCTGATTCTTTTTGTAAAAGAAACGCCCAAAGAGCCATGATTAATGACAAATGTTCACCTGCATGGGATCTACCTGCAGAGGCTGCTCTTTTGGAGCTGCGGATACCTGCTAAGGCTGCAGCACAGGCTGCACAGTCTAATTCAGCAACAGCAAACATAGTAAGTTATGTAGCCAACCCTTTTTTAATTATCTCACATTGTTTTATATTTATATATATATATTGTTAATGCGTTGTATCAGGTGTTTTTCCGACATTCAGGACAAGGCTTGCTTTGTATGGAACACGTGAAAATGTTAGTTTGGTGACTTCAGACCCCCTTATTTTGTTTAGAGGAGTTGTTTCGGTACAAATAGTAAGGTACAGACGTGTTGCTCAAGGGGCCTGTTTGTTTTTCTCAGGTCAATCTGGATGAGACTGACGTGAAACATTATCTCTTTTATATCCGGGGAAAAAAAGATAAAAAGGAAGTATGCACTATGCAAACACTATTATTTGAACAAGAGGTCTGCATTTTAATCTAATGTTAATGCAATATACATTTCTAAATGTTTACTTTTTTAAATATGATATAAAGAATACTTGTACATTTTTTAAAGCAAATGGGACAGAATTGTGTTGCTGCGCCCTATTTTATATATCATTTAGATTTTTTTTGTTAAATCATTTAACATATTTTAAAATTATAGGGATATTGAGAAGTTTCGAATGATAGGCGGATGAGAGCACATGGATTCGATTTACAAAGCTTGTAAATCATTTATTTCATTTCGAAATGTTATTGTCACATATTTAAACAAAGGAATACACATTTCAATGCTAATATAGACTGATTTAAAAGTCTGTCAATTGTTAAAATGTTAACTTATTACGGCCAGAACTCCGTAAATGTTCTTGACAAATGATTACTTATCAAAACTCATCCAAAAATGTTGGAAATACCAAGATTTTAAAAATATTAGGGAAATGTTTATTTCCACTTTATCTACATATTGATGTATGCCAACGACTTTATTTAGGACCCTCGAGAATTATGCTTTTTACATTTTTCCTTTTAATCAGCAGCCACATTTATATCACATTTACACAGTGATTCCTATAAATCTAAACATCTGGTGTTCTATCTTGCTTGCAATTACAAATCCCCCTTTGTGCAACAGGGACTGACAACATTTTGGCACATAGTTACTCATTTGGACACAGATTCTAATTTCTGATTTATTCTGTGTGTACGTGTTTGTGTGTGTGCAAACCTGACAACTTAAACTTCAACAAAATAAAAGTTGAAGTAGAGAGTAACATGATAAAGAAAGTTGATTTATTCTTGCATATTTTAAATGGTCATTATCAATTTTATGTGGATTTTAGGATACAAATAAATGGTGAAATGAATGCATGTGTTCCTGGAGACACACCAAAATCTCCTCAAAGACCCTTGGGTGTTCCCGGTTCTCCCTCCATGATCCTGTGCGCTATGCAGGAGCCACACAGAGTAGATTAAAAACGCAGCTGACCCTCAAAAGAAACCACGGGGTCAATCCTCGGTCACAGTTTGAGTTTGTTGTCGCAGCACCACCCACACCTAAACAACAGTTAACAGACCACACTGGGCAAACAAGCACCTCAACAACGCAGTCACAGTCCAGCTCCGACGGCCTGTTTTACCAAAACACCATCAGACTCGATGCTAAATGCAAGAAATGACCTCAGAAAAGAAGATCTATCCGGACGTTTTACTGGTCCGACAGCCAGAATCTCGCCCCGCGCGGCTGATGGTACCCATTAGAGCCCTCGGATAAACACAGGGGCCGTGACAGATGTTTGACGAAAATCATTAAGGTTTTGTCAAGGAGGAATCGACGTTTAACACTTTGGATTTAAGGAAAAGACGCAGAAACTACTTGGATATTTAATTTGCGCGTCCTTGATTTGACCCAAAATATACTTGCGCCTTGTGCCAACCAGGCATTTGTGGCATGGAAATTATTTGGATATAATATATGAAAAAAAAATCTTACTTTTTGATTTTGGTAAAATAAGTAAGCCCTTATAATAATAGCAGCGGAAAGAAAGTGCTGTCCATTTGACATTGCGTTAAACAGCATCTCTTCTAATCTAAATATGAATTAGCATATTTCCCTAAAGATCTCGGGAAATACACAACTATTCTGAACCTTTGTAATACAATTTACCAATGATGTTAAAATATTTAAACCAATTGAAGATTTCATCTCAAACATAAATGTATGTATGTTTTATATACAACAAATATAATTTCGGATAACCCAACAAGAGAAAAAGTCACCACAAAGCCTAATATAGAAACATTGTTTCTATATTAGGAAAAACTTTACAGTCTGTGCCCATTCTTAGATATATTTAAGCAAATGCGACCTGAAATAGATATTTAAAGGAGTTGTTTTCATTTTAGCAAGAATTACAGTAATTACGAGGAAATGCAATTCCCCAATATTTAGAAATAAATTGATCTCCGATTTCTATGATAACAATTTTGATGGGCTTCTAATTTACCACTAAATGATGTGTCATCAAAATAATCTCTTAATCGTGATTTGTCAATATTTTGGAGAAGGTCGGGAAGCATTTCACCTCAAGCCTTTGTGCTCAGAACCTGCTGTGAAGAAGACGCTTTTCAAAGGGTGCTGCAAATTGGTTGAAGTTTCCTGTCTGCGACTGAATGACAAACATTTTATTTCATGTGTTCGTTAAGACTGAATTGAAGCAGTAAAAGACCAAAAAGCTTGTAATTAGTTTCGTTATCTCCAGAAGTATCGGTGGACACAAAAAGACAATTTGTGAGACACGTAAAGGAAGCAGAGTTGACAACAATACTTACAGTCGGCCACCTGACAGTGCAGGTATTCATCGCAAATACACACTTTCACACACAGAGTCACAAGATATTTGAGGTCGTTCATATAAGTGCAAACACAGTTGCTCAAGGATGCTAAGGTCAGGGATGAGTTTGCACGTGCATACACGGGGTCTAGCGTGCACACACACGTACACACACGCAAACACACACATACACATACACACACAAAGAGAAAGAGGAAATACATTAAAAAAGGATTTCACCCCTGGATTGTCAAACTATTTCTGCCTAACCTTGTTGATTACATTTTCTTATTTTTCTCAGACGCTAAATTTTGTGTTTGTGTGCGTGTGTGATTATGTGTGTAAAAGACAGAAAAAATCCCCATAAAGTTCATGGAGAATTCGCAAGATAGAAAAAAAATAATAGGATTTAGTCTCAAACTGAAACACATTTACAGGCAAAGGGAAATTCAGAAGACCTTGTCATTTTACCACCTATGGTAAATATCAATTTGACATTGCCATCAAACCTTTTGAGGTCCAGCCTCATTTTTCTATTGTAATGTAGAAAATAGGTGTCCTTGAGCATTATGAAAATGAAGGTACAGCGATATAAACAAAAATAATTAGTGTGTTCTTGAGGCCTCTGATCAGATTGTGCTTCTACACGTAGATTTTAGTTGTGGTTTGTTTATAGTCAGCTATGGTACTCTGCCCTCGACACACACACACACACACACACACACACACACACACACACACACACACACACACACACACACACACACACACACACACACACACACACACACACACACACACACACACACACACACACACACACACACACACACACACACAGCTGGGCATGGTAAAAACCAAAACAAGAAAGTGAGACAGACACTCTCCTAGTCTATGTCACACAACAGCGGATAGAAAGTGCTGGAAGCCCAGAGAGACAGACAGAAGTCACTCATCAGGGTAGTCGGGGTATTGGCACATCTGCACTCATTGACCACTCCCCTGTTGTGATTGGCAGCCAAAATGAATTCCTCCATCGACAGATGTGCGTCTCCAGGTTCCGATAAAGGGACAGAGCCGATAGAGGGATTGACAGTATGATGGAGGAAGAGAAGACGGGGAAAGAGAGGAGAGATGTGGTCAGTTTTCTGTGTATATATGTGATGAAACAGTGACTGAAACAGTAGAGCTTTGTTGAGGTGTTTAGAGTGAGGAAAGGCAGAGAATTGAGGTGGTAGGTTAGAGGTTGACTGTAGCGCTGCACGTCCACAGCAGAACTCACCTCAAAGACTTGTCCACAGTTTTCTGTAAGCTCCTTTTGTCTGTTGAAGCAGTCCTACTTGGCCAAATGGAGTGACTCAAAGTGAACAGAGGAGAGAGCACAGCCAAGATGCTTTAGCAGGTCTGAGGCCCCGATGAGGAGAGAGGACTGGCAGGAGGGCAGTGGTCTGGAGACAGAGGTCCATCCATCACACATGTCCTAACCTCAGCTTGACCCCAGTATGGCAGCCAATGAGGCGCCCTCAGTCTCCAAAGAAAGCCCCCCACCACACACACACATAGACAACCATACACACTTACCTACTCACACACTCTCACACACACACACAGAAGAGATCGGGTGACGCTGAGTGGAGTCTGGATGCTTTTTGTGCTTGCGATTGTCGCTTCCCAGAATCCTTTGTTTCTTACGTGACTAATGTGAGTATCAACACCTGACAGACAGGCTGTTCATCCCATGTTTCTCTTTCTCTCTCTCATTTCAGCGTGCACACACACACACACGCACGCACGCACGCACGCACGCACACACACACACACACACACACACACACACACACACACACACACACACACACACACACACACACACACACACACACACACACACACACACACACACACACACACACACACACACACACACACACACACACACACACACACACATATCCTGGCTGAAAAGATGCGTAGGTCCGCATAGCTATGCAGACAGACCTGGATTGGAGACACTACATATATTTGTGACTTCTGCAAAATACAGTCAAAATAGCTCCAATTCAATATTGTAATTGTTCAAAAGAGAAATACTATTCTGTTTGACCTGTGTTTTATCTACATGTGGGCTCTTTCAAGGCTATTTTCAAGGCATAACGTTGATTGAAATCTTCGGTTTTCTAAGAATTTGCCTATTGTATCTCAAACTTAATTACATTGTATTACTAATGACTCAACATTTAAACAAGTAATTAGTTGCATTGCTTGGTAGCATTACTTTTATAATGCAGCACAGCTCCATCAAAGCTGTCTTTTAACAACTCAAATTCCTCGACACCCACACGTCACATTTTTGTATTTAACAAGTCTACAATTAGAAAACAGCTTAGTTTAGCTTAGCCCCAGTGACTGAGCACATGCAGCAATCCAGAGAAGTTTTCTCAACTGAAGGCTCAATGGAAAGAACGCTAAACTATCGAAAGTTGGCGAGCAGCTAAGAAGACACAACTAAATTAAATAGAACTAAATAGAGGATAGCTTTTGAGTTGACAGGAGCCACATTTAGGTACATTCTGCACCAAGCTAACCCAACCAGCAGAAATTTTAGCAAACTCCTGGTAAAAAAGCAACTAGTCCACCTCCAAATTGTCAAAGTAACTGAGCAATACTGGGATTGGTAACTGTTATATAATTAGTTAATTTATAACTACGTTGTAATTCAATTAGTGTAATGCTGCCCAACACTGATCTACAGTATGTGATGTTAACCACCCAGGTGACCCATTTGTCACAGTGCATGTAAATCTAGAACACAAATAATAAAGGCACAAATTTAATTACTAAGTATAATGATAACAGACTTAGCCCTCTTTGGCAAATAATAGAAAACATTGTGCATATATCTTCCCCGGAGATGATACAGTTCTGTGTTCAGTACTGCAGTGTGCCTTAAAGATCATGACTCTAGAAAGTAACTTGTCAGGCAAAGACGAGAAAACACCAGTCTACTGTATATATACTGTGGTTTTTCATACACAGTTGTGTCTTTTGCTTGTTATTGAGCCAAAGATGTGAGATTAACACACAAAGCTCAAACATAACCCCAAACCCTAAAACTGCATAGCCTGCAACACACCCGACAGCCTTTCCTGAGTGGTTGTCAATGAGCAAGTACAGCCCGAGCCAAGCCTTTGATATCAAGGACCTGAGCCTTTGCCTTTGGTATCATGATTAACTAGACAGGTGAAGCAACACGTGTTAAAATGGCCTCAAGGAGATAGTTGCTAAAATATGACAGAAAGAAACACACAACCACTACTGTCACACAAACACACAGAGCTCCGGGGCAGAAGAAAGGTTTCAACACCTCAGATTAAACATCTCCATGTCAGGGAGAATTTGGAGAGAGTGTGAGCGTTGGACTCTGCTCGGAGCGACGTGCAGCAATGTCGGGATGTTTGAGCTCACCTGATACCCTTTTACTTGTGAGCTACCTGTCAGTCCGCCCCATAGGAAGAGCAATGGTGCTCACGTGTGTTGTGACAGAAAACCATAGAAACACAATCTGGGAGGGATTAGGGAGCAATTTGTGCGTTAACTGACACAAAATGGAGCACTCAACCTCTTTGATGATTGCTGTCAGGAGTTAGCAGACCAGGTAACATCAAGAAATTTAGATTATTTTCAGAAAAATTTGACACAGTTGTTGCACTTGACAAGATTTCTCCTTCTGCCAGTAGTTTGACTGACGTGTTAGAGCATTTCTTATTTTATTAGCACTGATTGAAATTAACATCATTTCAACATTTGTTGTACCATTACGTAAACTGCCCCCTTCAAAAGCAAAGTCAAGTTTACTGATCTCAAATACGAGGCTGCTTCAGGACATTTTATGAGTGTTTTGATGCCAGAAATCACACACACACACACACACACACACACACACACACACACACACACACACACACACACACACACACACACACACACACACACACATCTGTAAAGCTGGATGGTAAAACAGGCAGTGTTAATACAGCAGCTTGTTATTGTAAAGAATGACAGAGATGTTTCAGTGACAGATGTTAAGCTTAGTGTAACTCTAAGCCACTCGTTTGTACACGCCCTGGAGCGCATCATACTGTGGGAGTCTGAGAGGCAGAGTGAAACTATGCACTGATAGGCTGACTTTCCCCTTTGGGCAAGGAGCATTCTAGATTTTAATCTCACAACACTCGTAACAGTAAACTGAGCAAGACAAATTGAATCCGAGTCAAATCTGTGAGATACTGTATGTTTATGGTTGTGTAAACAAAAAGCTTGTTTTCAGTCTGTTGGAGTTGAGACATTGACAGAGCAGAAGTGGCCATCAGAAAACATAATCCTACGTAAACAATGATGTTGTGAAAGTGGAATTCTTCCCAGTTTCTTGTTTTGTTTTTGTATTCCAGTCAGGTTCCTGCACTGTTCTTTTCAGAGGTAACCACAGCTTGATTTCTGAAAGGCTATGATGATCATAAAACAGGCCTTTACACACCAGGCACGTGGTGAATAAACAACAAAAAAATGTGAAATACTCAACTGCCAATATCATATGTCTCTGGCTTTTATTGTGAAAGGTAAGAAAGGATAGAATGGATCTGCCATGCACTGCCTTTGTCAAGGTTGAAAGGGTCAATGCCTTATTATGAATCCCACTGCACTTCTTTGTAAGACCCGCCCTGCAGAGCTGGTTGAGGCAGAGATGATTGGTTAAGCTTTGGCATTGACCTCTAGTAGTAATCAGGATTGCCCATTGGTTAGGGGGTAGGACCCAAACCAATTCGATTTTTTCCTTTATATTATATTATAGTATGACTGTTTTCCATCACATTAAACTATGATTATTTTGCAACATATTAAACATTGACTTTTTTTCACATACTATACTATGAGTTCTGTTTTAACAAAAGTTTTAACGAAATATTATTTTATGAATTTTTCGACATTACTATTTCATGACTTTTTCCCTAATTGTATACTATGACTTTATTCGACATACATAATATGACCTTTTTCCCTTTTTTCGACATAATTAAAAAAAATTTTGTATTACTTTTGTTGACTTACTATATTATGATGTTTTTACTTTTTTAGACTCAAAACATTTTTTTATGACATCCTGAGACTCACTAAACTGACTTTTTTGATCTTCATTTTACTATAATGAGTTTTACATTTTACAGACTGTGTTATGTGAACTGGTTCAGCTCACCTGGTAGAGCTTGTGCCATATAAAATTAAGTTATGTGGCAATGTTCGTGTTCAATAGTGGTTTAAGCTTTTGTTTTCATTCATGATTGTTTTCGACATACTATACTATGACTTTTTTTCAATATACTTGTTTTTTTATGATTTTTTTGACATGAAACAGTGAATTGTTGTGGACATAATATACGAAGACGTTTTTTTGGACAATCTATTCATTTACTTTTTATGACGTTTTTTCGACGATGACTTTTTAAAAAAACATATCATACTTGGACCCAGGACCTAAAACCGATAGATAATTGAATTATTACATTTTGACGGAGCACTTCTATTTTAACCGGCGCAGCTTTTCCAGCCTTTACGGCACTTGTTCAGCGGTGAAACACACCGACCAATGCGTTGTAAATCACATCACGTGATGTTGCTCAGTCAATCAAATATGGGTATTCTGACAAGCTTCCTGACTCGAGTGAGATGTTCACACACGGGGGAGAGACAAGGAAAAAATGTATTCATTTAGCAAACAGGAGCCTCAGTAGCACGTGTAAGAACCATACACAGCCACAACAGCCTGGCACCTCCTCCTCATGCTGGTCACCAGCCTGGTCACATACTGCTGTGGGATGGCATCCCATTCTTCAAAATGCATTTGTCGCAAGTCAGCCAACGTGGTTGTGTTGGTCACTCTGGCACGAACAGCACGCCCAAACTGATCCCACAAGTGTTTAATGGGGTTGAGGTCAGGACTGCTGCCAGGCCATTCCATTCTCTCCACTCCCAAATTCTGGAGGTAGTCTCTGATAAACCCCACTCTGTGGGGGCGAGCGTTGTCATCTTGGAGGATAGAGTTCGGTCCCAGACTGGTGTATGGTTCTGTGTACGGTTCTTCCACACGCTACTTAGGCTCCTGTTTGTTAAATGAATACATTTATTAAATTGCCAATATGTCTCGTTTCTTTAGACTTCAATCATCCAATCCACCAAACAAGAGTCAATGGCAGAATAAGCTGTTTGGCAAAGAAGATTTGAATAATTGTTCATGTGCGCAACCCACATACTCAGCTCTAAGGGTTGGTTCAGGTTTAGGTATAGGGGGAAACAGTATATATTTTACTATCAGCCAGTGCAAGCAGCAGACACATGTGCTTGAAGTTTGTATACCCTGTGTCCATTGTATAAAAGTGTGTGTGTGTGTGTGTGTGTGTGTGTTAAAGCTAGCTGACCTCTCCCACACCAAATGCTCACCTGCAGACAGCTGGACAGTCACAACCCTCAACACGCCCCTCCTCCTACTCCCCCTAGCTCGTTATCATTTGAGCTCCACAGAGACTCTTCTAATGACAGCGCTTGTCTATAACGTCGTCGTCACGGCTCGTGTACGTGTGTGTGTTACTCCGTGTGTGTGTGCGTTTGTGCACTCGTACGGGTGCATGTTTGCCCTGTAATGACAGCGGCTGTCTATAACGGCTCGTCCTGGCTGGGATCATTTGGTCCTTCTTCTCTCCCACGTCCGCTGTCCGATGTCACCCGTGTCCGGGTGGACGATGATGTGATCTTTAGTCCCCTCTGCGATCTATAGACTGGCATTTGGCTCAGGGAGCGTCCCCCGGCCCTGACATGCATGCTTAAGCTTGCCGATATCCCCCCCCCCCCCCCCCCTGCCGCCCTTACCTCCCCCAACAGGAAGTTAATGCCAGCCAGCGCAATACTCCGACAGGCAGCATTAGATACCGGAATGGCAGTTAGCCACTGAAGTTTGAGCCCCTCCAGGGAAACTATAGACGATTTGTGTGTATGAATGAGTGTTTCGTGCAGTGTGTCTTTTGTTGATTAGTGGTTAGATGTCATGAACATTCGGTTTCATTTGTGCAGATTATTAAATAACTAGTTAATTTGCATCAGTAGAATGTTACTTGTATTGAGGCAAACTTTTTGATGCATCTTACTCCCATTAAATGTAATTTTCTCTGCTTATAGTCCAGTTTTACATAAGCCTGATGTGAATACTCATCGCAGGAAGTCAGTAAGCCGATGAGGCAGCTACTTCAAAGATAAGCCTGAAAAAAATAAAAAATGAGCAAGCATAGCATTGCTGCAAATGGTAGTTGGGAAAGCAAATATGTAGACGGCTATTGTCAGTAAACTATTAGGCCAGATTGCTGGTTGACGCAAGGCGTTAACAGATGTACCTCCAAAGATACAGCATAGGTTTGGTTTATGGTAAAGCTTCCGATTTCTCTTGTTGATAGCACCACCACAAGATGGATGTATTGTAGGCCGACATGATCAGGCGGTATCGTGCCTTAAAGTTTATTGCCCACAGTAATTGTTTTTACATTCTTTCATTAACTTCAACAGTTACAATCGTAACTGTTGAAGAAACGTGTCATTAGCATAAAGTCTAAACTTCATCGAGAAATCCAAACAAAAGATGTAACAGGACTGAGCACTCTACATGATTTAAAGGGGAACGCCAGGAAAGTCTCTCCATTAATTAATTAATTTGCTATATCTTCCATATGCCCCTGGACAGGGACCCAGTCTGTCACAAGGTTAATTGAAAGTGCAGTGCAAAATAACACATACATCAACACTTGGCCCTATAGACAATGTTGTTTGAATTAAAAAGAAAAAAGAAAGAACTTAGCTTATAGACTATCACTTTAAAGTAGATGAGTTCCTTTAAATGTCCTCATCGAGTTGCTTTTGAGTTCATGCGTTTGACCAGAAAGTCTCTATCTCGACCCATATGATCTTATTTTGTTCTGTTTATGAGTCATGTTTTCTATCTCTAATGTAGGCTTACATGCTCTTTGGTGTGCCATTAGGTATGTGTTCTGGATGGTGTGTGTGGTCCTGAGGGACTGGCTATGTCCACTCCTGAATTGATACCATCACACTCTCATCTGCATACCTGACAGCACAGACCTTTTTCTTCCTACTTCCAACCCCCTTTCCTCCATCTCTCTTTTGTCTTCTCTTTATTCACCTTTCCTGGATGTCCTGAATTCTCTCTGTCTCTCTCTCTCTCTCTCTTTCTCTCTCTGCGGGTCAATAATGTGTGTGTTGGGGATTCAGCGGTTGCAGTTTCTAGATAAACACCCTGTTAGCAGGATTATCCCTGTTGTCCTAACAATGTAAACCTGGGATTAGGCCTAACTGTCTAGGGATATATGTGTGTGCATGGTCGTGTGTGTGTGTGTGTGTGTGTGTGTGTGTGTGTTGTCCAACATGTGTATGCCTGCTGTCAGAAAAGGCTGCCTTTCAGAGCATGTAAGGTCCCAGTAGCTCACTCCACACAAGTTAGTGGAGGCACTGTGATTCATTGAATGTGTTTAAGGTGTCAAAATGTGCGGCTTTATTTATTTTGGAAAACCTCTACTTGCCGTGGACACTGTAAGAAGGATTACAAGTAGCCTGTGATTTTTATTGTAAACAAACAAAAGTTATGTTAACATTAAGTGGACCAATGCACCAAGATGCATTTAGTCTATCCTTAAGATCTAGCAAATTGGTTAAGTGCATTTTCTTCCACATAAAACAAAGCCAATTGCAAATGTGATATTTTGAATATCTTAAATCGTGTTAGATAGCAATCTTTTTCTTCATTGCCTTTGGGGGTGCTTATTGGCACATTGCTGCCACTAACTGTCAATCAGTGGAATAGTGTGAAACCAGCAACAGGAATATTTATTGCATTGCCGTGCATGCTCATGCGTGTGCTGGATACAGATGAAAAGGGGACTCACTTGAAAAGGATTGCTCCATAGCACTACAAGTGGTGAAAAAGCCCACAGGGTTGACTTCAAGGGGCGGCAAGCACAAAAACATTGCTAAAGTCTGTCTTAACACGGCCTTAAAATTGTGTTATGGAAGGCCTTTTCAAACATAAAATATCTGAAAGATGTTGTGATTAAACAGAAGCAACTTCTTTACATTACAACTTAGAGTTCATGACGAATAAGCCAAGCTCCTTTTTTAGAGCTCTGGGTAACCAAACTGCTCGCGAAGGGGGCGGAGGAGAGAGAGAGCTGAAAAGAAATGAAGGCGGGGAGGTGAGTAAGGGGGTGGCTGAAAAGGCGGGGCGAGGGCTGTGGTGGCGATGATGAGGTGAGAGGTCAAAGGTTAGCCCCCCTAGTGATATCTCCTGTGCCAGCGAGCTAGTCACGACCCGGTCAGTGGAGGTTCAGGTGTCAGAGAGAGACGACTGACTGACGAGACCTCTCCCGCTATCCGTCGCAGTTGGACCTTTCATCCTTCCTTCCCTCCCTCCCTCTCCCCGTCACTCCTCCATGACCCATCCCTCCCTTCCTTCAACCGCTACCCTCTTCGCTCTCTTCCCCTACCCACAGGACCCCCAACCATGTCATCCTCTCATCCTTCCCTCCACTCACCTTCTTTTTCACCCCTTAAGCTAAACATTACCACAGGGTTTCACTCAGCAGGCCAGGCTGACTGGGGCAGGTCTCTGTGGGGCTGCATGTCTTCAGTCCACCATCATATGCATACTCGGCTTACATTCCCCCTCACATAGAAACATGTGCACATACTGCACATTTAGGTATACACACAGGTTGTAGCCTACACTGTGCTGCCAATCCTACAGGAACATTTTGGATAGAAGGGACTTTTCAGTTTTATATTTTTTTTCTAGTTGTTGCTAACATGCCAGTCGGTTATAAAAACATTTTATTCATTGACTTCATTGTAGAGATTCTGCTCACGTGGACACCACTAGACAAAGACAATGATGCTGAATATGAAAAAAGATTTCTAATATAGTGGTCCGTTTTATTGCTGAGCTTACCATTACTCCTTCTTTAGGAGGTGGGGTACATCTGGATTGGTTTAAACCTGTGTAAGGCTCATTGACTTTTCCTTTTAAGTATCAATAGGTAAGTCGTGGCTTAAATTAACCTCAATCAGCAACACAGGACCTGCAACATCAACTTAGTGCAGCATAACTTAAGTTATGTTAGTTTGGACTATGAGTTTTGAAGTCTTCAGAGAACAATTGTTGATTCACCGCTATTGATTCCATTAACCTTCACTGACTTATTATGGTCATTTTGTGCTGTGCTTGTATTTATTGCAGCTTTAACACATGAAGGGTAGTCATTTCCATTTTGTGGTGCACCCATTAAATCAATATAATATGCCTTTTATTGTCGGTGGGTGGCATTATAGACTTGATACCTACCATTAAATGGGAGGGATTGAGCTGTCCATTTAATCATCGATGGCTTCCTAATTACAGCACACTGTATTACCAAGAACTGAAACATCATATCAGAGAAACTATGTTAATATGTCAACATACTTGAAGAATACGACATGCAATTTCATAACATTTTTTCTGACCTGGTCTCCAGTCAAAGGCAATCGATTAATCACTGATCGCAGGTCACAGCGATTGTGTCATCTCATCAACCACTAGTAATGGACAAACAAAATGTAGCCATTAGTTATTGAAAGAGTAACTATGACGTCTATTGTTTGTTCTACATTGACAAAAACTATTTGCTTGTGGCAAAATGGTATTTAAAGGAACCACCACCTTTTGATAAACCACAAAACCGACAAAAAACTATGTATATGTACATTTCCATGAACAACATGGAAAATAAACGATGGTTAAGGCATGGCCAGAGTTTTGTTAAGCATAACGCTAATCCAAGGTTAGGGAAAGATCTTGATCACGGTTTAAAAAAATAAAGGTGACGTTTAGTTGCAGGTCTGTGATATGTGACATGAACTTCTGCATGAAAATCAGATTTCTTATATTCTACCTGATCACCTGAATTAGCAATGAACGTCAGAGGTAAATATTGTGTTGGTCATCCAATATGAGCATAATTCCTAGGAATTCTGGGCTGGGCTTTGGACAGCTCCGACCTATTTCTTACGCATTTTCATGCATACATATACTGTACTATGTATTTTTGCATTATTTTGGCTGCACGTGTCTTCCTTTGTAACAGTCTGTAGGTATTTTATTATCTAAATAAGACTGACATAATTAACCTGCAGCTCTATCAAAAGCTCAGATAATTTGACATTTTTGATGGACTCGTATGCAACACTTTGACACATTGTGCATAGTCAATCATGTAATTCAGCGAGTCTCATTAAAAATACATATATTGTTCGTTTTCTTTTTTTAAGAGCTGATGATAATGGGGTCTCAACATAAAGTACAATGTTTTTACAATCATTTTTTCCCCCTCAGCTTTCTTATTGCAGTGTGGGAACAGCATTTCATAACCATTTCACGTCTGCAGAACGGACCTCACCCCAAAGGTATGGACGAGCTTCTCATCACTCTCTTACTGTCTCATCATCGTGTTGACTGGCTGGCATGCCTGAGGACACGAGACAGCCAGACATAAGGCACTGGCAGGTATGCACACACAGACATATACTTTGGCAGGTGCATGCGCGAAGGGCTGCCAGTTGTTTCTTCTGTGTTGCTTTTCATTAGCTTGTCTAATACAATCAAAGACTGTCAGCAAGAGTGACAGAAGGAGAAAGAAAGGGAAGACAAGGAGGAGAGAGAGAGAGATTGCCTCCTTCTTTTCACAAAAATGACTTTGTTCATGCAGCTGCATCTGAAATGAAACTTCCTTTTTCTTTCTGATAACATTGTGTCCGGCCTTTTGTTGCTTCTTAAATGTCCTCGGGGCGTTTCACACACACGGATGCATTACATACACACACATACAGGTAAGAAAATGTAGCGATAGAAGCATGAGTGCTCCAGGCAGCATACATTCTACACTGTCAGCTCATCAAATAGTAGACCACAATTTCCAGAAGTGCACACCTGCATGTTCTAAAATAACATAAAAAGGCAAGTATTACTGTTGAAAGTGACATTTGCAGCAACGCAATCAGGACGTTTAGTGAAATGCCACAGCTTAATGACAGAATGCATTCACCTCTCTGCATAAACCGATGGCTTATTTCTTTGCTTTCGGGAGGCGCGTCACTCTGCTAAAGGTTAAAGGGAAGATATTCTAATCAGGGACTCTTTACAGAGCAGCAGCTCAATAAGGTCAACTGGTGTCACAACATCCAGGAGGAGGAATGTGTGTGTGTGTGTATGTGTGATGGTTCATTTGCAGTCCAGCGTTTACCTTTCTATGGCTTGTGCAATATTTATTGTTCTTGTTCTCTCTTTTTCTATCTTTGGTTCTTTTCCATAATAACACTGTCACTACATCCTTCTTACACACACACACACACACACACACACACACAAGTCAAATGTAAAGCGCTCGTGTCTGACGGGGTGATCCGCCGGCCAATCGGCTGTATTGATTATTGGGCCACGGGAGGTTGGTGGAGCGGCAGCAGTAATTAGGGCTTTTTGGTGTGGATTAGCCAAGAGAAAAGGTCAGCCGCTCAACATCAGTGGCAGGACCACAGGCTGGGACAGGGAGGGGTGGACGGACGGAGGGGACTGTCCCCAAACGTGATGACCATGATTGGCAGGGCCATCTATGTATGTAGCATGCATGTAATGTATGTCAGCACCTGCAGGAATAGAGGGACAAAGGATTGTTCCATTTTTACAACAATGTGCTTCTTATTTTTGTAGTTTAGTTTTTTATTGGTTATGATAACACTGTACTCACCAAAGTAATTGCTGAGATTTGGGAACAACTATATGGACAGAACTTCAGTTAGTTATAGGTTTGATAAAGTTAAAGCATGAGGTCGGTCAATTTTGATATGTCAAAAATCCAAGGAAAGAGTTCTCCCTGTTTGGAATTAAAGGTTTAGTTCATTGTCTGACTTATTTTTAGAAATGCTGCCACCTTCACCCAATCTTGGCGATCATCTTAATTACAGTGTTTTTATAACCTGTAGAACCGATGGCCAAACCAACAAAAATAAGATCCACGTTATTAAAAAAAAAAACTGCGTTATTCTTTAGAATGTGCATGAATGAAAAGGTATGCAAAGATATGTGAACATTATTTACTGTACGTTTTAAATGTCACTGGAATCACCTCATGTACTGCTGCTGTCATTTTCTTACAACTTTTCCTCTCTTCTCCTCTCTTCCCCCCCCCCCCCCCCCAGACCCGCAAGTTGACTTCTCAGTGGTATGGCAGGTCTGAGTGTATCTTAAAGGGTCACGACCCTCCAAGGCTGGGAACTGGACAAACAGGACTGATGAGCAGCTACAGGACATGGAATGTCCCTTTTGTTTTGTTTCACATTTTTGTTAAAAAAAAAAAACCGTTTGGCAACGAATGAGGCAGAGTTTACATAAGAAATGTTATGCGACTTTCAACAAAATGTAAAGAAGCTCAGGCAGTGCTCTGTGTTGTAACTGAGGATACAGCATACTTTATTTTATCCTTTGTGATTGTCATCTTCTAAGCAACTAAAAATGTGATTTACTTTAAAAGCAGCTCTTTTTCTTTGTGAACATATTGTTGGTGTTAGCCAGCAACTTGTCTGCATTATCTGTATGTCCCACATTATATATGTTCTATGTGCCTGATACCATGTGGAACCAATTGTTTCTTAATAAAAAAACAAAACAATGTGAATGATTAAGAAGGTGTCTGCTTGCCTGCATTTATTGGGTGTCAGCTCCCCTTCTTCTGTAGAGCGGCTCAGTGTGAGGCAGCAGCAGATTTGGGAAGCGTTAGTTTTTTGCAAAGCTGCAGCACTCCCAGTGGTGAAAACATAGAAGAAGAGCTACATTTCTGCAAAACCAACCAGACAGGATGAGACAAGTGCTGATTGAGAGAGCTTGTGTGCATGAGTATTGCATCGGCTGTTTTTTTGTGTGCTGTGTTTTTACAGAGGCAGTGACACAAGTGTTTGTGTGCGTGTGTGTGTGTGTGTGTGTGTGATGATGGTGGTGGGGCACGCACGCATACGTGACTTTTATGTGTCCGTCTGTCTCATCACACAACAAGCAAGTGTGTGTGTTCCCTGTGTGTGTTTATTAAGTGTGTGTGTGTTCACTGTGTGTGTGTGTGTTTAAATGCATCACTGGAAAAGGCTATCTGTATCGCTGTGTTCACTCGCACATCCGGGCTTTCTATGTATGTAGCGTGCATGATTTGTAAATGTCAGTGGAACTGGCATGCCAACAGAGGTTCTGAAGAAGTGTTGTGTGAAAATAAAGGACGTACGAAACTGAGAGGCAAGTCGGAAACACACACGCGAGTGCCAATCACACCTTGAATCCTCCAAAACAGACTGCCTTTGCCTTACAGATCAGACAGTGAATGAGGTAGATCAAAATCTGACGTTAACATTTGACACAAGAAAACACAATGAAGTGTTTAAAGTGACTACACATGTAAAGGATTGTCCAGTGATTGGCAGTTTCATGCATTATGTAACTACAGATGTTTGATTACATTTGAATCTACAAAGTCAACAAAGTATCACACAGCAAACTGGTGTTGACGAAGACTTTGTTGAGGTTTAATTTACTCTCCATGACAAACGTATGTAGCCTTGATCTTGTCTGATTGGGTCTTTGCCGGAGAATCTGTTGTCATGTTGCCCTGGTCATATAAAGCACAAAAACAGTGTATATGACACACTATAGTGGCAGGATAGGCAGGGCAGTTAGGGTCTATCCGGACTCTGTACAGCTCCTGCATTATAGAGTTCACCAGCGGGTCAAAAGTGTCACAACATACATCACAGCTGTAGCAGAACGGCACACACGGTTGCCACGGTGATCGGCCATTTTTTCCCCCCACTGTGCTAAGCCAAACAGTGGTGGGTGGGTGCCGAGATACGAGAAAAAGACAAAAAGGATTGTGTGCCTGGACTTATGTATGTTTCAGAGTGTTTGTATGTAAAGTGAGTGTGTTTATTTGGTCAGGCGTATTCCGCTTTACTCCTAAAGAAACACACACATGTGTACCTTCTTTGTTTGGTCTGACTATCTGTGGTCTCAGCTGTACTCATCAGGAACGCTGTGCAACAATAGCTAAGGTGCCCGCGGAGGGAGCTGCGCAGCGTGATAAAACTGGCAAAATGAGGGTGTCAGAAGCTCCATTGAACATAATCAGGCTGTGGTAGATGGGCTCGGCTGTTGGGTTTGGGACCATAAGTCTGGCGATTAAACATGCATGGGGAGAATCCTTCATCACAGGGCGAAACAAAGCCGCCCTGCCCTTCCCACGTGTTCCAGCAACGCCATGGAAAAAGCCTGTTTCCCTGGCAACCAAACTGGCTCTCTTTGTCACAGGAATGGGGAAGGAGGAGGGGAGGAGGGGGGGAGAGAGGGGAGGCATGACACTCCACCTGACCTCTAGGTGAACATGCCATACTGGTTTCCTGCTTTCCTGGAAGAGAACACCGTGATTGGTCATTTTTCGGCCAAACGAAGACAAGTTATGTCACCTGAGTTACACAATTCTCCAACTAAATGCATCTATTTTTTAAGACACTTCTAATGTTTCTGTTCATACAGATGTATACGGTGAAGAGACTAGCAAATGTTCCAGGACAGCAGGAGGAAGGACATATACATGGCCTGTCATTACTCCATGCTGACGGACGATGCTGCCTAAATGCTTTCCAAAAAGCCGACATCTTTTCTTCTACTGCCCCCAGTGGTGCATTGTACGGCCAGTGAAGGTGAAATGGGGAGAAGAGCATAAAAAGGGCTGAGTGAAAGAGAAATGACTCAAGGCAAGGAAATGGAGGATGCAGTTCAGAGAGCATAGTGGGGGAAAAAAAGACAACAGCTTGTTAATACAGGCGACTAGAAAAAGAGAGGAAGGGAGACAAAGCGAGACACCGCTTTTATGTCGACCCGCGGCTGCTCCCATAGCGAAGGCTGGTACTCTAGCTGTAATGTTAACCTAGTGTTTCCCTAATGGGCTTAATGACATATGGAGCACAGATTGCAGCAGGAGCCGGCTTACTTCGAAACCACTGTCGCCTCCCTCAGGGCTTCGTGAGCACTACATTATGAAGACGTGGCGACTGAGCACACAGCTTATGTCTGGTGAACTTTAATAGTTAGTTTCAATTATCATTTGATACTATCTTTTCATCACCTGAAACATCTTTACAACTGATGGTAAGCGTCTCTAAACAGGTGTATTATTTCCTTTTTCGATTCCCAAAACATCCGTTCCCAACGATCATTATCTAAGACACGACACGATGATATGCCTTCTTTCGTAATTTCTCGCCACTGGCCCGTATGACATCTCCCGAAGCATCTCCCCGCGGCATATCACTCGCCATTTTGTTTCAATTTGTTCCCATCACCGATATCTCTTCCTCCTCTCGGCTCCTTTAGTCTGTCCACATCTCACTTGTCGTCTGGCCGTCATCTTCTCGTGGACTGTTACTGATGATATCGGATTGCTGTTGGCTTTAAGCCGCTGGAAAGTAGAGCTAATGGGCTTTCAAATGCTTTATTGTGAATGCAACCTGTCAAGAGGGGAGAGATAGGATCAGATTTGATTAGGGGGAGACAGCGGCAGAATAAACCGTATTTAAAAAGAGAGGAAATATTGTTTGTTTGTTTTTCTGCATGTCTATGTGCGTCTGAAATAAAGAAAAAGAGAAACTTCATAAAGTATATAGCCAAATTTACTGCTTTGCATCGGCCTTATTAGATGCCCTTGGATCATCCTTATTTCTGCCAGTGTTTTCATCCCTGCTCCCATTCTCCTTGCTCTTCAGTTTGCCTTTTTCCATACACACCCCACCACAGCGGAGCAGAGAGTAACACTGCCTCTTTTGGCTGGATGCGGTAAATGTGTTCCTCCCTGGCAGACGAATGATGTCAAACAGACATATTTATATTCATTTAGGACTGAGGAGGAGGAGAACCCATCTGTAACGGATGTGATAGAAACCGCTACGTGCGAGTGTGCATTTGGGTGTGTGTATGTAGGCACACGCGTGTTCGAGCATATGTTCCAAGGTATCCATCGTTTGTGATGAATGAATCCTGCTTTTGTGCGAGTTGATACCGTGTTTGTGGATTTGTGTGTATGAGCTTGTGTGTATGTATGTGTTTACAAAGTGTGTGTGTGTGTGTGTGTGTGTGTGTGTGTGTGTGTGTGTGTGTGTGTGCAAGCGAGGTCATTCCCCGGTCACTCGTTCAGGCTGTGTGATGAATGAAGAGGAGAGGTGCCTGCAAAGCCGGAGAGATTTGGGAGAAACATTGTTCCACAGGGTTAAAAATGGTGTTGTGTTGTGCCAGAGGCTGAGGGAATGTTGCTAAAAAAATGTAAGACTGCGACTTAAGTGGATGTTCATCATATCCGATGTTTAATATCAAGCTCGGCAAAGTAATAAACTCATAAAATATTAAAATTAGCCATTTGATTGTGCAGATTTGCTCAGTGAAAGATTTTGCAAGTAAACGATGTATCCAAAATTTGCACCCTCTCATTTCTTCTTTCCTACAGGAGAAGTGGAAGTGGCTGTGTTTGGTTTGGAAGGCCGGCAGCTGGGGTCAAAGACATTTGACTCAACCAGGAAGTATCGGGTTGCAGTAGACAGGAAGTCAGAGGACCAAACAGGAAGGACTTTACGCAGAGGAGGCTACTGAAAGCCAGCAGCATTCACAGCCATCAGTGTCTGTCAGTGCAGGGACAAAAAATATACTCTGTGTGTGTGAGTGCGCAAGTAGTTGTATCTAATTTCTGTCATAAATATCTATATCTTGATGGGGATTTGGGCTCAATAACTCTGACTTCCTGGATTTTATCAATTGTTTTTCCATTAAATATGAAGACAAAAGTAAATCAAAATCAACTTTTAAAATAAATCAAAATATTCAGAAACTGATGTAACTAATGGAAGGTGTGTAACACTGTAATAATTTGTCTGGATGAAGGCTTGACAGAGGTCAGCTCTGATCTAAGGAACTGCTGAGGATGATTTGTGTGCGTGTGTGTGTGTTGTGTGTGTGCGTACATCCAAGTGTGTCTGAGAATATGTGCTTGGGACAATGTGGTCAGGCAGAAGTGCATTGTGGGATCGATGTCCACACCTCTTCCTAAATTATTCATCCTGTCAGCTGGCCTGTCCACCATCGCAGTGGAAACGGCTGACCAAGAGCTTTACCCCCATCCCTATGGATTCACCTCTTCATCCCCTGCTCGGCCCTCACTTCCTCCTCTCTATCTTTCTCTCTCTCTCTCATTATCTCTTCCCTGATTCGTTCATTTACAGCCTCTCTCCCCCTCACTCCAACTTTCAGTCTGCCTTACTTCTCCAATCTTTTCATCTGTCTTTCCTCTACTCCCATTTTTCAGTATATCCGTCTTCCTCATTAGTCCTGAACTCCCACTGACTCACTTTCTATTTCTTTCTCCTCCTGTCTTTCCCCATGCAGACATTCTCTCCTCTGCTACACCCTTGTTGCTGACTAAGATTATAATGTGTTGGCTTTGTAGGATGTTTATGTTTGTGTCTTTGAAGTCTGCCCCAGTGGCCTCCTGGAAGACAGCCATAAGCCTAGTGAGCCGCCAGAGGTTGTTCAGCGTGCCGTGTGTGTGTGTGTGTATTCATACCTCATACATGTGTGCACATGATCAACTCTGAGTGCAGTGTGTGTGTGCGCAAGCGTGCGAGTGTGAGTCAGTAATTGTGACATGGCTCATACATCATGGCCAGAGCCCGTTTGATTACAAGCGGAGGGGCCTGGTGATTAATCGTCGGATTCAGCTTCCTGGCCCGATTTGTGACACCCGGTCACAGAGCATCTGTACTGACACACCCCCCTAGCCCCACTGCCCTGCTCCAGCATACCCCCATACCACCAACACCCCTTTACACACACACGCACCCAAATACCCCCTGCCTTCCCCTCACTTCCTACCTTCTGCCCTTCTCTCATACACCAAACAACACATACCGTACCTTTTTGCTTCCTCACCAGTCTTGCCTCCTTTGTGCTCCTCTGCCTCCTGTTTTATCTTAGCCTGACCCCACACTCTATTCCCCCAACTCAAGCACCACTGTATATCTTGCCTTTACCCCTTTGCACTCCCCACCTCTGCACTCCCTCATCTTTCTTTTCCCCCCTAACCTTTCCTTTTCATGTCATTCTGTGCAACCCACAGCTTCATATTAACCAAAGCCTCACTTTTTCGATCTTATCACCTTTAGCCTTGCTGTTTTTTTCTCTTTCCCACAAGCTATGACCCCACTCGCTCTTTTATATATACCAGCCACACTAACCCTTTCTCCTAATCTGATTCTGCTCTTCCCGAAACAACTTATCTTAACTCCCTCATGCACACAAAGAATCACACATGCATGTGAATCCCCAAAACACACGCACACACTATGCTGGCAAGTCGAAAGCCAATTATGTACTTCAGTTCCAGTATCTAAAAGGATCTTTAGCCCTCTCCACCTGCCAGTAAAGTTCATGTGATTCAGATCCCCGAGGTCCAAAGCAACCCGTAATCCCAGAAAGCAAGCAACCTTGAGGCCAAGCAACTGCCCTTTTGAGGCTTGTTATGGTACCGTCAACTAAAATATCAGGAATTGTATTTGTTTTGCTGTTGTTTTTATCAATCAGGACATTTCTGTAGTTTTCTGCACATCATGAAGTTATCTATTTTTTAATTAATTATCGTTAGTGGTGTTATTGTAAGAGCAAAACTGAAAAAGGTAAGAAATATGAATAATAAGCATCAGAATATTGATAATAGCAAACAATAATTTATAATAACATAAAAACAACATAAAAACAATAATAATAATAAAGGATCAGCCTGGTGTCATTTTATATCTTTCCTATTGTAAACAAATGTCATGAAAAGACCAACAGCCACAATTTACACAAGCATGTCAGTGGCTCTCATCCCCAAGCTTATTGGTAACATTGGAAAATGTAAATCCTTTGATATCCGTCGCAAATATATAGATTAATTTTGAACAAAAACTAAATAATTAAAAAAACTGCTGGGAACTGTAGTTTTTAGCAAACAGGAGTTAGTAGTGTATTTTTCCTGGGGACCATTTCCAGCCGCAAATTAATACATATTGGCTATTAGCTTATTTATGGTGCCGTGAGTGGAAAAAACTCAAAATATAATACAGTGCATGTTCATCTTAATGAGGTGATGAACTGTGATGAGATTTAAAGCAGAGAGGGATAAGCTATATCAGGATTTAGCTACACAGATGGTATTGTTAGGATCAATTTAATGTTGATTTTGGTGTTTTCTTGGCAATTGTTGACAAAATGAAAGCATGTATAAAATACAATCATACCCCTTAAACACGGGACAGATTGAGCAATTTGATACTATGAGGAAAAAGAGTGTGAGGAAGCGAGAGATGCAGGATAAGAGTCAATGGGAAACAAAGGAAGAGAATCTGTGAGTGTGAGCAAGCAAGCTAGTGAGAAGCAGAGACAGTTTGTGTGCGAGAGAGTGTGTGTGTGTGTGTGTGTGTGTGCGCATGAATGTGTGTGTGCGCGTTCCCCTGGCTCTCACCTCCATGCGGTATCAGGATGAGGGATGGTCCTGCCAGCGATCAGCCCAGGCCTGGACTCAAGCTCTGCACAAGGATTCCCTGCTGAAACCATTAGTCTGGGCATTAAACACCATTAGAGCACACACACACACACGCACACACCTGCACACACCTGCACACACACACACACACACACCATTAGACCAGCGAGTGGAGGAGAGTGACTGCCAGAAGGATTGGTTGTAACTGAAGGTAAAAGAGCAATAGGAGAAAGAGAAAGAACAATGAAGAAAAGGAGGTACGGAGAGATGAGGGTGGAAGGGCGTTGAAAATCCACTTTTCCTTTAACGTCTCTATTTGCCTTTTCTAATGCATAATTAATTAACGACAAGTAGCCTATAATAAAATTAATTTCCTGGATGTCAGTTTTTAGGCTTACCTCATCTTTCCCCCACACTGCACATGAATGCTTTTCTCATGTCTTACTATTATCTCTGTATGTGCATGTATTACCTGTTTTAGTATATATATGTGTGTGTGTGTGTGTGTCTGTGTGTGTGTTGTTATGCGCGTCTGTGCTCTCATGTTGCACGCTGGAGCGAGCGTCTCGAAGGCGATCCAGGTGTAATTGGGTTAGTGACAACCAGGACAATGTGACACCTGCAGGTCTCAGCTGTGCCTCTCCCCGCTGAACTGGCCTGGAGTCAGCTGGAGCTCTGTCATCTGGAGTGGCCTCAGCTGAAATGGCCATTCTGGGACTGATCCAGGGTTAGAGGCTCCACTGCGCACAACACAAATATCAGTTTAAATGCTGACCTTTTGTCTTTTAGCTGGACAGAAGCAACAATAAAGGACAGACAAAGAGATGATGTGTTGAACAGTATTCAAAGCAGCTTCTTTTCACACTCACTCACACGCAGATATGAATAATAAAGTGGAGCAACATGAAGACTATCAAAGATAAAGTGATGCACAAGATTTTTGGTGTTTACTTACTTCTCTAGCACAGATAGTATGTCACTTTTTGTTCAATATTCAGACACTATTTATGCGTGGGGTAAAAAGAATATATATATATATATATATATATATATATATTCTTTAATATACGATTATATTTGTGCATCTGATCTGTAATGACTTTGTTATTGTCTTTCTGACCTTATGCATCCCCTGTCGCTCTGTCTGCATGCTGAGCTTTTCGGTTTTTAAATGAAGATAACAGCAAGCCATATTGAATTTGAATATGACGGTGAACCATCTGTGAAGTAATGTGAGGAAGCATTTTGTATCAACAACTATTTTCTGGATTGAAATTTGGAGATTATGAGTTTCTGTTTGAGTGAGTGTCATTGTAAAAGAGTTATTTAGCAGTTGTGAAAAACAGCCTTTTCTCAGACTTCTTTACATCGGTTTCCCATTTGAGGTTTGTTTATTCATTTATATTTGGGGGTAAAATTAAGTTAAACATTACTTCATGATCATTTGTTAAGATACTGCATCAAGTAAAATCTCGATCCCCCTTGTTAAGTTTCTCTGTTTAATGAATGCATTAAATCAAAATATACCACTTAACAAGATACAAAAAAAAGATGTCTAGGATTTTATATGAAAGGCAAAGCGAAGATATTTGAAGCTCTGTGCTTTTCTCTGAAAGGCACCTTGTGGTCTGAGCATTACTGACAAAATATCCCACATACATGCAGCAAATAAACTCTGCTGGTGTGTGACAGTTTCCCGGATGCCCTCATCCTCCTCTCATCAGGCAGAACTTGCGATCACAGACTGATATCATCACACAAACGTCTCCCTGTCACATCGGATTTCTGCTGCTCAAGCCTGAGGACTGCCTCTCTAGGCCCGAGTGGCGGCAGACCATGCTAACCAGCGCGACGCCATCGGAAGCTAATAAATCATCTGTGGTTTTATTTCAGATTTATTCGGACCGTAATGAAGACGCGACGGGCCCCGGGCCGTAACCGACGGCGACAGGGTGACACTGATGAATGGCTGAAGGTGCGTTCTCTACAGTCGGAAGGAGAGGGAGGACTGTCAGGCTGCAATGGTGCGCTGTGTGTGTGTGTGAGAGAGAGAGAGAGAGAGAGAGATCACTTGCACTCCAAGGATCTGTTAGATCACACAATGGCCGTATAATATATAGCATTACCATCAAATATATGATTATTACTCTTTGCAAAGAGCAAGTGGACCCTAGTGCCAAAAAGCACTATTAGTCCTCAACTGCATTGTTATCTTCACTGTATGATTAACACAATATCGTCATCGCCTCTATATACATTATGGACACATAATCATCATCAACACAAATCAACAACAGCAGCAACTTTATCATCATCATCTTCATCCTAAACACCTCAACATCTTCATCATCTCAACATTAAGATTACTGTGATTAAGACCGTATAATCAATACCATCATAACCTTCATCATTATCACAACATCACCATCATTTCCATTAACTTTGTCAAGAGTTGACCCAATTGATCCAACTCTTTGTCTCACAATACCTCAACCAATCCGATACAAACGCTCTCTTTTTGGCAAATATAGCCTAAAATCTGCGTACCTCATTGCATGGATGTCATTGGTCAACCACGACTGAATGAACATAACTGGAAGCAGAAACACTGAAACGTCATAAATACAATGATCAACATTAGTATCATCAGTACCAACAACAAAATCATTGTTTGTAACTTGACCGCCATCACCATTATCATCATCAAACCTCTGACCTCGCCCTGCCGTGTGTGCATTCCCATCACTCTCGGTGTCGCTGTACTCTATTACCCTGACTCTGTGTTTTGATAGCGTGCTCTTTCTGTGTGTCATCACAGTCCTCTCTGTCAGCCAAGGACAAATCGACTAAACCAACTCAATGCTTCAAGCCTGGCAGCTTCCAGTCATCTTGTCAATCAATGAATCCATACCAAGCCTGTCTCACCCGGGCCTGACACAGTATGGCACAGCACTTTTTGAAGAGCACAAAAAGACGTGGATACATCATATACACACACACACACACACACACACACACACACCACACCATGGCAAACAATATAATATGATGTTGAAGTTTGACTAAGTTCTCACCCAGCACTAACAAAACACTAATTGTTGTGAAAGGAATCCTTAAATGAAAATCTATCTTCTCTGGTCCGATTGAATCCCAGCATTTATAATGTATTCCATTAGTGACCCAAACCCACAACAAAAAAAGTTTCTTTCACTTCACCAATTAATTGATAAATATGCTGCTTCTGCTGAAGCTTGGAGCTATGAGGAGACGAAAGCAGGCCATGAAAGCAATGCATTTATGTTTGTGGTGAAATCTTTAGTGCAAACGATCAACAGTGGACCGCTGTGCTTCTCCCACCACTGGTTAGCACCACTAGTTGTACACCTGCCCTCGGTTACTGCTGCTACTTCGGTCAATTAATCCAGTCCTGCATTTTACATTGAGCAACCTACAGCAGTCAATAGAAAGTTACTGGGAGTCAGCCAACATATCCTCGAGACACTGACAGCAAAGGCTTCAATAAACTGTTTGAACAGAGATTCAAGGTGAAACTATTTATAAGCAAATCCATGAAAAGGAGCAGTGTGTAGGATTTAATGGCATCTAGCAGTGAGGTGTAGATTGCAAACAACTGAATACGCCTTCGCTCACTCCTCCCTTTCCAAGCGTGTCGGAGAGCTACGGTGACCTTTAGGTAACATAAACGTGAAAAGCTCTCACTAGCCAGTGTTTGGGTTGTCTGTTCAGGGCTACTGTAGAAACATGGCGGTCGGCTTTGTCACAGCAGACATTGTGACTTGTTGTAGCAGGGAAAGCAAGTGATACCAATTTTGTCCATGATAGCTCTGTTCCATTAAGAGCCCCAGTAAGGCAAGTAACAGCATCCTGGAACTAGCTCACCAAAATGGAGTGCAGTCATATACGTTATTGATAATAACACCTGTGCTTTTCCTGCTATGACATGCCAAAATGTCTGCTGTGCGAACGGCAGAGGGCAGTTAAACAGAATAGAAACATTGTGAATGTCACCACTAAAATGTCCACTGTTGTAAGATAAACAATTCCAAGCCTTTAAAGTGTAACTTTTTTTTTTGTCGAGTGTATTTTTTCGCAATCAGAAACAGATTATGTAAGCAGATGCTTTTGCAGATCTCTGTGTGTATAATGTTGTGCACTGTAGTGCGAGTGTGTCGTCACTCCATCGCCCTGTCTCTCCAATTACTGCTGTTTGTCCATGGTGAGACAACATGAAGGCATTTGGCCTCTTTGGCTGACAACCACCATGAAAGGACCGATAAAACAGTCCTCCTTTACACAACACTGGCACCATCTCTCTCCTTCCATCTTCATCACTTCCTCTCTCACACACTTGGTTACACTCCTTCACTCTGCCTCTCCATCCCCTTTCTACTCCTCTCCAAAGCTGTCACTCACCGGCTGCAGAAATCTCTATCACAATCTCTCAGCCACATTTCCTACTCTCTGCCGTCCTGAGTCTAAATGAAAAGTTGTGATCCGTTTACCATATTGCAGCACAGTTTAGTCGGTCTTTTAATTTTGGCATCATGTGGGTGACAAACTCGCTTTCATACACACATAACAAAAGCACACACACAAACACACCTATAAGTGCGCAGAGGCTGTTAATTAGAGCGCGAGGCCCTTCTCTCCTAATGAACCTGAGGGTAATTAAAGAGCCCCTGGACACGGGTGTGTCTGCGAGCTGCTTCTAATTAAGCCCCAGCGAGCTGATTTAGCTAATTAGCTAAAGGCTTGATGTCGGACACCAAAGCATTCCAGCCCCCGCGGAACACAGGAAGTTACAATGTTCCCACATCTTCCCTGGCAACACTGTCATTTCCTGGGGCATTAATCACCGGAGTTACAACTGTCACCATAGTGACTGCCATACGGAATGGGGGGGGGGGCTGCAACCCTGAGGGTGAGCAGTGTGGACCCTTTGAGTTTAAGCTCTGGGACGACGGGACCAGTGAACTGCTGAGTTCACTGCCAGCAGGTGGGAGAGGGAGGGGCTGTTTGAGAAACATTTTCACCATCAAACAGCTCGTGATAAAACTGTTATTATATAACAAACCTCTGCCTTATATGGATAATAACTAGTCATCAATTAATCACCAAAGTCAGACAAATTGGTTTCTAGGAAAAGGATTTAGTTCAACATGGGTTTTATTTTCCCGTCTATCTTCATTATATTTATTTTGCAGAGCAAACAAAGGCAAACGGTAAAGTTCTTAACAAAACTTCTGTTGTAAGCATCCATCATAGTTTACAACCTGACTTCTGGGTAACTTTGACCAAGGTGTGCTCGCTTTTTGTTTCACCAAATAAAGTGGTTTAGATAATCTGTCTGCTTGTTAATAATCAGTTTGACCACTCATGTTCATTGCCCCGTCAGTTCTATCGTAACAGATGGAACCAATGGCTGTAGATACGAAAACAAATTTTAAGCAAGCGATAACTGTTTAGTGGTGTGGTGTTTACTTTGCTTTACATTTTGGGTGACTTGCTGATGATGATGACAAGTCAACTTCAAAAAATACAGCTTCAGGTTTCAAAACCTGACTCCTTTCACACCTCTAAACACCTGGCCATACACTGTATGAACAGCAAAATGAGGCCTTAATATTCATGTCAATGAGTAGTGCCAACGCCCTTCTCATCATGTTGTCAGCAAATAATAGTGGTTCACTCTATAGCAGCTGTCATGTAGAAGACAAGATATAAGTATGCATTAGCATTTCATGCATAGTTTACTATATGGTTTATTACATGGACAACGTAAATATTTGGTTTGCATTTTCTGATACTGCCTAATGTGATCACCATTATTAAAAGGACATCTAGCAAAGCAGTGTCCGTCATCTGCATCATGTGCAATAAGTAAGTGTTTCAGGGTAAGCAGAAACAAAAATGCAGAGAGATAAGAGTATGTGCTGTTTTCATATCACAGGCAGGAGGACTTGGTGTTATGTATTCAAGTGTTTCGTAAGTCCTCCCGGAAATCACAAAACTTCTAAGAGAGGATACATCCCAGAGTAGATTTTCATCTCGTTTCATCTGCCGCCTCCTCATTTTCATCTCTACTCTTTCTCTGGAGCTCGAGTCACCAATAACTCAGCCTCCAACTTCATAGCCGGAGTGCATCTGATCCCCATTCATTTCTGCAGCGGGGAGAGGGAGAGCTGGCGTTGGCCACTATGGCCCTGATCAATCATGATCTAGCACGACAGCTTGTATTAGAGACGGGGAGATGGAGGGATGGAGAGATACAGAGGAAGAGAGAGGGGAATATAAGATATTCAGACATGGATATTTCTCTCTCGGAGATGCGTGTGATTTGCCGACATGACCAGATGTGATCAGAAGACGGTCACAGGAAAAAGAGGGAGAGGAGGAGGACGAGATGAAAGAAAAAAAACATTCCCCAGCCCTGTTCGTTATTAAGAGATTAAATCCCATCTCTGACAGACTTGTCAGTGCGGGAGACAGAATCGAGCACGGCCGGTAATTTGACTAGTTCCCTATCTCCTCGCTGCTCAGTTGGCCGATGACAGCCAGGCGACAGAGCGTTGAATATGCAAGATGTCTCTCCTTCGTCTACCTCAGAGACACACACATACACGCAGACACACACACACACACACAGCGCTGTGAAATGGTACATTTTCAACCATTTGCATCCCCACCAAGAGGTTTTGACTTTCGAGGATATTGACAGATGAAATCATGCAGGTTCAGGCCCTCACATGTGTGTTAGCAATATGAAATCTCACTTTTAGGATGACGCATTGGCTTTAGCCTCTCTCTCTCTCAGTGACTGTGTGCACTTCTCCACTGACAGTTCTTGTTAGCCTGCTGTGCAGATCCTTCCAGCACACCCACAGTGAATCCAGTCAGGCCAGGTGTTATTTTAACACTCACTTTCAGAAGATGAACGAGGGACGTTTTCCTCCTCCTCTTCCCATCTCGCATATTCTCATCCCTTGTTCTCTCTTTCCCCCCATAGTCCCATCCCTTCATTGGGAAAAGCCTGACCCAGAATTACGATGACATTATGGGGCCACTTACCGCCCTGCTAAAATAAACCCCATTGAAGGAGGCGCGTGACAGAACGGGGTTACAGCATGCCATCGCACAAATGAATCAATCAAATAAACGAGGAATTTAGACTTAAACAGGGAAGAGCTCTCCCTCCCTCCCTTACTCTGTCGTCTATTCTCTCGTCTTGCAGCTCCTGTGTTTGTTCTCGTCTACACTCGACACTAGACATATAGACACCTGCAGGTTGAAACACAAAATCATGCAGACGTGCATGCACACACACACACACACACACACACTTAAGACCTCTAAAGCAGCTTCAGTAAAATCAGTTTGACATTCATGCACTCACTCATTGCTTTATTTGGTGTCAGCTGGAACTGTTCACTGTCTGGTCGTCTTTTGCTCTGGCTTGTACTGAGAAGCAGGGCTGGACCACAACATACATTTATTTTTTTTAAGATTTCTTTAGTCAAGCAATCTATTTATCCGGTTACACTTTACACATGCCTACTGCCTACTCAGTCAACACATTGTAAAATAGTGAGACCTATGACTTTGAAATGGCAACAGGCTGTAAGAATTCTGTTGCATGTTTTTTTCTATCAACGTAAAGTGCTGCTGCAGCAGCTGTGTACTTTAAGGATCATTACAGTACGTTTGCGTCTGTAATGTACGGTGGAAGCAGTCACAAAACGTACTATTAAATGCTAATGATTCAATTCAAACAAACAAAACCACAGCATCATAGCATTATGAGTCATCTTTAGCCACAAAGACAAGCGTTGTGTAATGATTGTACTGATGACAGAATACCTTAAAATACTTTCCTTGTCTCAACATGTCTCAACATGGTAGCTAATGGGAGGAAATGATGGGGCTCACTTCAATGTGTGTTGGTTTAAAATTGCCAAAAGGCATGTAGCTCTTTAACAACCAACATGCCATTGAACGTTGCTCAACTCTCTTTGCTAGAAGACATTTACCCGTGAAAACAATGCGAACGACGGTGTTAGTCCATGCCCTCAAGAGGGACACATGAAATGTTTTTCTGATCTGACGTCCCTATCTGCAGGACAACAAAACCATTACAAATCATGATTGAAAAATATCACCGTCATGATGTGATATTTAACAATATGGTTACAGTTTGGTTAAGTTTAGACATAAATACGACTTACGGTTTCGTGAAAGATTGTGGTTTGGATTCAAATAAGTAAATAAGTGTTTTTTTAAGGTTAGGGAAACATTGTGGCTTCAGTTAAAATAACTACAAAGGGACCTTTGTCATCATGGGACCAATTATAAGAACGCGATTAAGGTTAGGAAACAATTGTGGTCATGCAAAAACAACCAACCATTTACTGCCGTCTCCCCTTTTACTATCTGGTGTTTTGTTGACCTACACAGAGTGTCGCTCTATAATAAAGTCACCTTATTCCCCCTTTGTTCCTTTCATAATTACTAAAGCCGCTTGAGGGCTTTGTCACTTAAGGGGAAAAGCATAAGTCATTTTGGAAGGACAGGCTTCATTAACAGCATGCTAACTTGTAAGTGCAATATACTGTACAGTGCCTCACCCATGTGTTCATACTCCTGTCTTTCTATTTCTTCTACCTGATTAGTCTTCCTTAATTATTACCATTTATACTATTTCAAAGCCCGTGGCTCCTGACCAAACGACCAATCACATCCACAGTTGCTGTAAATGGCAGAAAAATCCTTCTGTGACTAAACTGTATTTGTGCAAATGAATGCAATCTCATAAACTCAGGAGAACATAAAATGGACCAAGACTGGTGTAACAGTATTTGACTCACAAATATGTATCGCTAAAACTGGTTACTTGAGGATGCACTTTTGTTGTTAACCCTGGCAAAAGATGTAGTTTATTACTCTTCTTTGATGACCAAACTACATGTCCTTAATTTCTTTCTGTAATATCATAAGGGTGGCATTTGATTTGCATCTCAATTTTCAATCTTGGAATAATTTGCTTACCACAAATTTTAGTGGTAAATATTTTAAGCAACCAGCTCACCCCGTTTCAGATTTCTTTTCTGCTATTAGCTTTTCTTTGGCTGCAAAACCCTACTTTTTAAATTGTTTTGCTTTACTCTAGATAGTTGCCAACTCTTTTCCAATGAAGGTAGCTAGCAGTACTAGCTCCAAAAGCCCCTAAATCTAGCGAGAAAGCCCGTACATCCAGGCCTCCTCGAAAATCATCATAATAAATATAAACAAAACAACATGGCTATTGCTATAGTACTCACAGCTGTCAAGATAGCAGCTTGTGGAAGAGCAATGAGTGCACGAGCAGAGTGCACCCAAGTAGGTAGACAGGAAGGCCGGTAAGTATCTATTTTTTTTTCCCCGGAGCTTTGATTTATTGATTGCTGTTGGGATTTCAACATATATAACAAAACAACGTTTTGAAGAACATTATATTCAGTGTACCTCACTTGTGCGGCATCCTTTGACCTAGTAGAAAGATGAGAGGGCTCAAGGAAAATCTTGCATTCTGTTCAATTCAAACGCCAGTTAGTTCCTGCAAACATTCAATCACACTGACATCTCACACTTTCAGATTGCTCCCAGTGTTACATGCTGGTTACTATAGCAATGGCTCCAAGGCCCATTCTGTATGCAGGCAACATCTTGATTAATCTTGACGATGACAGTGCGACTCTTGATATGGACGGCTCCACATTGATCCGTAATGAAGCCATTGAGCCGCATGACGAATGGAGGGGAAGGAAATGTGTGAGCACATGATTAATGAAATAATTAATTAGGTAATTGGCTTGACTTAATTATTTATTTCTCAATCCTTGAAGTCAGAGAAAACTTTGATTGCATATTCAAATTAGGGGGTGCAATGAGGTGAGCTGTGTTCTTGCTGTCTCTTTTGATTCCCCGTCAGTGTTGCTCGTGTTTACAAATCAAAGGCATCAAGTATCTTTCGTTCACGTCTCAGCCAAATAAACTATTTTTTTTTTTTACCTCTTTCCAGCACATTTCTGGGACGTTTTCCACCAAGGGAAGCAGATTCCTTCTCATGACAGAGTGAAAGTGGCTTCCAAGTTTTGAGATAATTTGTTATTAAGAAGATCAGATTAATGAACATCTGGGCAGCCCGTCTCATGAGCTCTCCAATTTGAGCCAAAAACAAAATTGTTTCAGTTTTTCATATTGTTAATAATATAGATGATTAACTATCTTAATGAAGAGTTAAGTCTGTGATCCTATTCCCATATGTGACTTCCAACGCGTCTGGAAATAGATTTTGTGATTCCACGTTGCCTTTTCCATCTGCTGCCTGCTGTTACGGGGTGTGTGGGATGTTTCCTGGACCTGCTGGAAGGACTAAGCTTTTCCAGAGAAGACATGCAGGAATTTCGGATCTGGCGTGGTCTTCCCCCATGAGCTTCTGCATATGTCATACCTGGCAGTAAAGCTTTAACTTCACACTAACTCAAATGGAAAGCTTGTTCAAATTTCCAATAACTCACATCATAAATAGGCTTATATAGTGGTTGTTCAGGCCAGCTTGGTAGCCACCTTAAATATATTGGGTACCACAGCAGCACATTCTGCTAATGATGCACAGCACCTATGACTGCATGTCTGCAAATCCCAATCCATGCAACATATTTTTACCACCTTCTCCGTATTTACTGACACATTTGAAAGACTAATAATATAAGTCAGAATCACATATTTCTTTTCACATAAACTTTTTTTTTTTTATCCTGCAAGGACTTTGCTGAGTATGCATGCAGCTATTCCTTGCTTCACAGCCCTACAGTTAGACATGCCCACACCTGGGAGCTGCCCAGGGCTGCCACAGTATTCCACCACCGGCCACAATCCCTAGTAGAAAAGAATAAGACTATCTGAATGCTATTTCTTGCGTTTCTGCATACAGTATGCTGGAGTTAGAATAAGGCTCCTGTTGAGGTTGTTAGAGACACTCCAGTCCATGTCTGTCTGTCTGTCTTGTGCAGCTAATGTTTAGACTCAACATGGAACACACACACATGTGTCCAGGGCGAGACACACCACTGTGGAAAACAAAAAACAGTGATATAGGTTTTGCATGGCCAGTCGAGTAAATTACGGTTAGGTCATAGTTATGGCAAACAAACAATGGTAAGGTCAGGGTTAGCCAACTATGATTAGGGAAAGATGGTAATTGAGTAAAGAGGTTGACGACATGCTACATGCTCACCCACCAACCTGAAATTCACACTTTTACTTTCCATCCTCACCACATAAAGGGCACACACATGTTTGTGTTGGAACCAATTGTTGGTCCTTCAAGTTGCCTGTGTGATTACAAACTAACAAACAAGGAAACCTGACAGAGTGATGTCTTACTGCCTTTATAATTCCTGTGTGGTTGGTGATAAACATGCAGTATCCACTAACCATCCAGCTTTCAAAGAGCACAAGACGTAGAGATGTAAACAGAATGAGCAAAGAAAATGGCAGTCAACCAATAAGTAGTGTCAGTGTAACTTAAGATTGAATAGTTACATTACATCTTCTAATGTTTGTGTTTAACTGTAAGAGCATGAATCTTTGTATGCGTCTATGAGCCTGTGCGTGTGTTTGAATATGCGCTTGTGTGTGCATGTGTTTATATGCAGCGTGTGCAGGTCTCAGTCGTATTGGAGATTATTATGCATCCATCAGTATGCTGTTAAGCAGTGGCCAGTGAGGATATGAAATGGCTCTCACTTTGGGGCTATCGCTGATCAATGCTCATAAACATTTAATGTCATAATCAGCCATCAGGCGGCACAATAACACATCAGCACTAACAGCTCTGGGGCGCGGACAGCAGGGTGGCAACACACATGCGCTCGCAGACACACATGATCATACACGCATGCATGCAGAGGCTCACTTCTTTAGTGCAACATCTCTGGTACATTGACTATGTATATTATATTATTATATACGGAGGTGGAAAACGACCTCTGCTCTGCACCACACACATTTACAAGCACACACACATTAGATGTCCTGCCTCACACCATTAAACAAACACACACCATCAATTGAGGCACTAAAATAATGTGTGTGCTCAGAGTGTGTATGATGTTATGCTGTGGTCTGGGTGAGAGATGAAAGAGAGAGACAGGGGAGAGTGGTGGGCCGAGGAGGAGGGAGGGTATTATCGGGGGAGGGCTTTACAAAGTAAGCCAATTTATACAAGGTATCCCGGCTTGAATTAGCGGCTAATGACTCTATTAGCTTTCATTTTTGCACCGAGGAGATTTACCTGCATAAATTAAGGCACGATCATTGGCAAAGTGTCACGGCCAAAGGACAGTTTATAAATACAACAGCCAGGCCCTGTCAGCCGCGCCGGGCGCTGATATAGACGTCTCTGCAGACTTTGTCGTTGAGCGCAACAGACTTGTGCCAGTCAGACGGTGACAGGGGACCGTGGGGGTCCCAGGGGGAGCTCTCACGCCGTCGTCCCTGAAAAGGTCAACTTGACGCGGGCACAGCCCATCGACCTGGCCCCCTGTCGGCCCCGCTGATAAAAATCAGATAAACTTAAGACCACTTATCGATCCAGGCTGCGGAGCCTTAGGCAAATGTTGGCTGAGCCCTCCTCTTCCTCTTCCTCCTCCTCGTCCTCTTCTCCTGTGCATATGATTACACACAAGCAAATTAAAATGTGTTGGGGGGGGGGGGGTTATTATAGAGAAGAGATGAGAGAGCAAGGCAGGAATTCTTGTGATTTTGAGGAGAGGGGGGGAGGTGTTATTAAGAGGTGAGAGGATGAGAAGTGGGAGAAGGAACAGTAAGATTAATCGCAGAAATTTGAGCCGAGACAGGGAAATTTCATTAACTATGAGAGCACTTGTTAGAGCTAAATGGTCAGAGAGAGGCGGGAGGATGAGGAGTGCGGTGAGCGAGAAGGAAAAATAATTGGAAAAAAGAAAAACGTATATGTAGATTTACACTAAACATGCCCATGCAACATAGCACTTTCCACCCCCTAAAAACTGTACAAATGACCTCTCCCCAGATGTCTTGCTTTAACTGTAAAGTCTGAGATAGTTACAAAAAAATGAGGATGAGGACACGACGGATGAGTGAGAGCGGCTGTAGGAAAGAATGAAGGCAGAAGGGGCCCTGCAGCAGGAAGGATACAGAGCCGAGCAAAAGGCCAGGAGTTGAAGTTAGTGAGAAAAAGACCGAGTATACAGATAGAGACAGAATTAGAGCAGGAGAACTGAGGGAGATATAAAGAGGTGCAGCACATCTGGCCGGCAACATAGTCGCCTCAGTAATCAGACCACACATCCTCTCCAGTTTCACTCGCCGTCGTCTCTCACAACGTCTCTCTTGCCAGCCTGGGTGTCTGTCTGCTGCCCTCTGCACCCGCACTATCTTTCCACACTTCCTCCCTCCATCACTTTGCCAGGCATCCACACGTCTACCCCTTTTCTCCACAATCCCACATACTGTATGCACACACATACACCGACACACACACACACGCTCTGTCTCACCGTCTCTGTTTCTCTCTCTCAGGGGGATGAGCAGTACAGCTCAGGGCAAAAAGGTGCTGATAAGGGGAGAGGAGTGTGACGCGAGCAGGGGGCGATGACTACAGATAATACACTGACTTGGGTGTGTGTGTGTGTGTGTGTGTGTGCACGTGTGAGGCCCATAGTAGTCAGGGTGTAAGTGGGAATGATGAGGGTAACCCCGTTATCAGCTCTGTCTATGTCAGCACCTCAATCTGGTGTTAGCTCTCTTGCTAGTGTGTGTGTGTGTGTGTGTGTGTGTGTATATGTGTGCTTGCAAGTGTGTGTCACTACAGGGGCGATAGTTGTCTGGTGAGCAGGAAGTGCAGTCTGGGTCAGACTGGTGACACATGCAGCACAGCCTGTAGTGTCTGTCTCGTTGTCTTACTCTCTTGCGGTGTCTGTGTGTGTGTGTGTGTGTGTGTGTGTGTGTGTGTGTGTGTGTGTGCATTAGCCGAACCAGTGCAGAAGAATAATAGGAATAGGGATATATTTAAGCAATTTGAAAAATATATTACTTCTTGGATCAGCAATGCTTTTCAGCATTATTTTTCTGCTATCATTCCAAATCACAGTTTCCTCTTATATATATATATTTATACAGTTGCTGAAATGTTAACGCAGTCGCATGACAATCACTTCTCAGTATGTGTGACATGTACTCTCTAATAACTTGGTTGCATATGCAATACATGCATCTTAGTAGCATGTAAAAAAGTGCCAAAAGAGATGAAGATGGAAGCGATGTTAGCAGCAGAGGAGGTGTGAGTGAGTGCCTGAATGAAGCCATGATCCACAGTTTTAGTCCTCTGCTGCCAACTACAGGTGGAAATTTGGATCGGCAGAAACTCACACTGCATTTGAAGATCCTTCTCTCTCCTCTGTTATACCTCTACCACTGCAATTATGAAATAAGCATATAATGTTGAAGCTGTTTAAAGATAGAATTCTCAACAAAAAAATTGAGGATTTGTATTATTTTTCTATTTTAAACTGTCACATGTTGTGAAGCGGATTTTGTCAATTATAGATTTACATGTATACAGTATAGAGGCAAAGCATCAGATTTGATAGTGGAAGGATTTATCAAGGATTTGTGGGGAAGGAAGCAGTGACTTTTTCATATAAACTCATAAAAAGGTTCTACATTATATACATGTTTTACAATAGATTAATATTTAAAAAAATAAAGCTATTATTGTGAGTGCGGTAACATCCAACTCTTTGCGATTCTAGTCTTTTGGACTTCAGCCTATAGATTTATATGTAAATATATGTATATATATATATATATATATACACATATATATTTTTTTTAAGAATGCAATTTATTTTAGTTCAGAAGATTTCTACAAACATAATTATTATAAATGTCTTAATCCGCTTGTGCAATAATCCCTTATTGTGTAATGGTTTGTCATTCTCTGCCAAAAAAAAATCAAATTCAGATAACTATCCGACTACAGGACATTACAACCAAAAGCTTGTCGTTATGCATAGCAACAAACTACAAACTAAATGACCTCTTCTCGTCTGAAGGAATTTTGCCTTTCCACTGCACAACAACACGTACCACAAAACACCTCTGACGCAACACAAAAAAGTATCTTTATCATCTTAAATGTATGTAGGCCTATGTGATGCAGAAACATGATTCATATGAACAAATCCTGATATAACTCACAGCAGATAGGTCATTATGATAACATAGAGTGCTCCCTACTGGCCATTATCATTCAAGTGCATCTTTACATTGAAGGACACAGCAAACCCTGTTTGGCTCTGACACTATGGTACAATTTGTGGCTTTCCGTGTGTATGTGTGTTTGGTGTGTGTGTGTGTGTGTGTGTGTATGATAGATAGGCTACACAGCTTGTTTGGAAGAAACGGGGATCAGGTGCACTATTGCAGAGTTTTTAAGGACAGTCTGATCACAGTACATTAGTAGTGTTATAACGCAGTGTGTGTGTGTGTGTGTGTGTGTGTGTGTGTGTGAGAGAGAGTGTGTATGCATGGTAGCTGAGTCTATTTCATCATAAGTTGCAGTGGACACTAAAAGATGCAAATAGGCTTGATAAAATATCTGTTATTTTTTTAAATCTAATATCGATGATTCAGTATGTAGACTCTCAATAAAACGTTGCAGTAAATGGCTGGTGGATTTATCTATAGCCATAACCTGACCATAAGGTTAAGTGTTCCTAATAGTTATAAATGAGAGGCTGCCCATTACTTTTGTTTATTGGCATGCTTACTTTAGGTCCCCTCTCTTGATTTCAGTAATATAACATGTCGCTCTCACCGCGCTGCAAAATGAGATTAGACACATGGACCGCGCATCATCCGCCGACGAGCCCGCACCATGAACTCTTCACCCGGGCAAGGCACGGAGACGAGTCGACGCAGGGAGGCGGAATATCTAAGCAGAAGCAGGGGGGGCAGTCGGCGGCTGCGCGCTCCGTGGAGCTCCAGGCGCGCTCCTCTATTCCTGCAAGAATTATTCATTCAAGTCTGCCATCTACCGACGGAAAAACCGCAATGACACCGTCAGTTGTGAGTGCTGAGAGTCTGTATTACTATACCAATCTTAAAAAGGACTAAGAAGTGGGCTTATAAAGTATAATACTTAATGCTATTTTTTAAAAGCTCAGTATCACCATACTATCATTACAACATGATTAATAGATAGATAGATAGATAGATAGATCTCTGGTGGTTTTTTTGTAAACATTCTTCTAACAGTTGATCTATTTCTTATTCAAAACTACAACCGTTAGTCAGTTTGGATCAGAACAACAGCTAAAATATTTGCAAGTGAGCTGTGGGTCAGATTTACATTCTGAACGTACAACTGTTCATTTTATAGTATGATATCCAGACATTAAAAATAAGTAAATTCAGACGATGTGGACAATATAACAGACAGACAGACAGATAGAGAGACAGATAGACAGCCTAAAACATACATAGCCTACATACATGCAGTGTGCAGAGAATAGAAGGAGCTGCAGGAGTTGTAGAAACAGAG
This sequence comes from Anarhichas minor, assembly GCF_050575085.1. Taxonomy (NCBI): domain Eukaryota; kingdom Metazoa; phylum Chordata; class Actinopteri; order Perciformes; family Anarhichadidae; genus Anarhichas; species Anarhichas minor. The sequence goes on along the minus strand of NW_027466497.1, from coordinate 429,410 downwards.
GGCCGTTTTATTGGACTGGTTTTATTGCTCTCACTCAGGACTCATATCCTGAGTTTAAAGGGGCTAAAGGGAAAAGGTTTTGTGTGTGGTGTGTGTGAAAGCATGTGTGTGTAAGGATGAGAGAGACAGAGAAGGTGGGGGTTAGTTCCCATTACTGAGGGTTGCACGCCAAGGCCACATTATGTTGGACCAAGTTAAACACAGTAATGTTGGCCGAAGACCGTCTACATAATGTGATTAGGAGGGCAGTTACAGTTTATTTGTGGTAGTATTTCACCCTATATTCATACTGAAAATGACATCAATCCTTTACTCTTAATGCTGCATGAAGCAGTTTCAAACTTTGAATCAATGGAATTTAGAAGACTCAAAATTTCAAAGGGAATATAACAAGGGAGGAAATAACCAGCAAGCTGCACTCATTCTGCATAAAAAAGCGTTTGACATGAGCTTTCCCACCACTTCCAACACCCACAATATTTACGGATCCTGTTAACAGTGTGTGGGATAGTGTTTCCCAGATGGCCTGGGATGCATCTTTGTGCTGGATCATTTTACAGTTTGTTTATAACGCAAGCAAACAAAAGAGTCTTCCCTGTTATTCAATCCATCTGAGAATGGACACAATCATTTTCAAGTTAGAGTGACACAAAATCATTGCATTGTTTCCCCACTGATATCACTGTGCAGGAATGAAGGTTGTGTAAGCAGGGAATGGCGCAGAGTCCCTTTGGGGAGTGCTCAGTAAACATGAGCTACAGTTTTAATGCTCTTTAGTGGCCATTTGTTATCTTTTACATTCCGTTTTAATGGATTTCAAACTCTTTATGATTTTGGAAATCTACACGTAGGAGTGTAAGTATAGTGCAAAACCTCGCCTATATTTTCTCTGAATATTACTGCTTCCACAAGGTCAAAGTGTGCACGGAAAACACCTTTGACCCCAGAGCTTGGTTGGGAGGTATAGGTTTGTAAATCATGACAGACAAAAAGTCCTCTTTCATGTTAGCGTTCTATCTTTGTGCTTCTCAAGTGCATTGCCCGTTCAGAACATGCCTTTTAAGAACGGCCGAATGATTGGCTGCAGTGTTGCTGCTTGCAGCTACCTAGAGAACCACTCATTTAAACAACTTCACACTCAAAACGGTGCTTGCTTGGGTCCTTAGCAATACACCTGCCATGACATGTAGTTGCATTACAGACCCAAGTTGCAGTTACGGGAAAAAACACCAGTGAAATAGGCCTACAGTGTAGTTAACAGTCAGAAACACCAGAGGCACACTTTACCCTTAGGCAGGGTAGGCAACCTGGGCCTGGGGGCCCCAAACTAAAAGGGCCCCTAACAGCTATATATTTACTATGTTTAGACATGAAAAATATTAAATTATGTTACTCTTCTAACTCATTGTACCCTCGAAATAGCTTACAAAAGGCCACCAAAGCACATAAATAATTAAGCAAATGAACTGTATACTAATTACTGTGTACTTCTACATCAGAGATAAACATTGTCGTCCTACATTTACCCGACAGAGAAATGTTACTGGTTACATCGGAGATCCAGATTTGACTCACAAAATATAACAATAAAATACAGATTACGTTATTAATCATTTAAGGATCCAGCATCATCTTAGAATTGAAAGCTCACCTTGAACAAAAGATAAGCAAATGTAAGTGCATTGTGCTGATGTCTATCTGAATGCTGAACTTTTACTATGCGGTATCAAAGGTTTTACTACCAATAGTTGTAAGTTTTACTGTAGCAACATCTTTGAGTCGGCTAATTATTATAAGAGTGCCTCTGCCAACATTTCCAATTAGAGAAAGGGTTAAAAAGTAAAGCAAGCTTTTGCCTGGGGCTCCCAGATCCCTAACCCCGCCACCTGAGAAACACACGCAGGGCAGGTTGGGGTTAACCGCGGTCGGAAACAGCTGAAATACACTTATCTGAGGTCATCTCCAAATAGGCGAATTAATCGCTTGGTTGGACATAACCACCGCGGTTATAGAGTAGAGTGTGGATTTATTAAGTGAAGATATTTTGCCAGTGGCAAAGTTATAAGGAGGTATGGCAAAAACTTACACAATTTACTCTGCAGTGGCTGAGTGACGCTTTCCTTTGTAGATTATCCGCTCGTGCTGGTTGACAACAGGGAAGTGAAGAGAAGTTCGGTCGTAAAGTTATCCAGCATTCACGTAGCGTTTGCACACTGCAGCCAACGTGAACCAAAAAACGTATATACTCTTTTGATTGAACTGCAGTCAGTGAGCCGCTGTCTGTCCGACATGTTGCACTCTGGTTGCACTGCGTGACCCCGAAGCTCCGCCCCCTCTGCTGCACAGGGCCTGTGTGTGTGTTTATTCAAAGTTTATTATTATTGATCGACAGCAAAAGCATCCGCCAAGTGTGAAGTAGAACGGATGAGCGGTTCTTGAGATTCCCTGCTTTCTCATCAAATGTTTGTGACCATGAAACTAACTGAACAGCAGAGCTATTCAGTTTAGAGTATTTTTGACATACTATGATAATGGTTTGGACAGATACATGCTGATGATGCTTGTTTACAGAGGCTTCTTCCTCTCGGTACAGGAATAAGACACTTAACATCCAGAGTAACATTTGCTGTGTCAAAACCCTTGGATGCAGTTTGATTAATGTCAACACACTGCAGGAATCTCTCATTGTTGGCGGGCAAATTCAGTGAAGCTAAATTATTTCACATGAATTAACCCCTGACATGCTTACTGTCTGATTGAAAGGTCACATGCATACATCAGTGTAGGGCATGTATTTTCTTCACACATTAACTCCAAACTATAAGTATCCTCTAAATAATAACTGCAACATTCAAATCAAAGGAAGTTCCCAACTATCTTCACAACGAATGCAGATTATGTTGCAGATTATTGTCAGGGTGATTGTGGTAATCAAACTGATTCATTTGTCTTGATTATTTTGTAAAAATAATGAATTAGGAAAATACAATAAAACTGAAAGATAGGAAATAAATGAAAAATGTAAAAGTCCAACAAATTGAAATAAAATAAATTAACATTAGATGTTTAATCAATTCACAAAATAGCTGACAAGGCAACAACGATTTCAATGAAATGGTGATAACACCTCGTAAAAAACTATGCAGATTCAAACGAAGTGCATTTATAAATTGGAGGATGCACCGCGTTTTGACCTGTAGATGGCGGTACAAGACAACCAGCGGATGCATCGCTCATCCACCTGACAGGATGGTGGCGTATTGCGATCAAGTTCCCATCTCCGCGTTAATTGTGCCCTAATGTCAGATTTTGGTCGCCTAAAAAGTTAACACAGAAACCCGGAGATCACATTTAGAAAGGTTCTACACTAAATTAACACTGTAGTGGTTTGATAGCCGAGATCCAACTGTGATCTGTTTTAACAGGGATGCTTCAGCGATTTCTCATATTGGCTACATCATCATCAACACACACACATGAATACCTAAGACACTCACAAAAGTGCTCAAGTCGACCAAAGCTAATTTCTAAAGTGTGTATAAGTGTTTATTTGGATTAAATTTACCTCGTTGCTTGATGATGAAATTACTCAGCCTGCATGTAGGCCTATATCAATTCATCTCAGCCTCGCTTTGTGTTTCAAATTGATTCCATCTAATTCTATTACAAGCTGCTTAACCTGCATCCGTGATCATCAACACATAAAACTATAATTGACAATCTTCTTGGCTGTCGTCATATTAAATGCAACGTGGAGGCGAGCTTCGGGCAGGCTATAATTAATATTAACTGTTTACGGCGTCGACGGGGCCACGTCGGTTAATGGTGTTGTTTATTGTGTTGCAGGAGCCCCGCGTTTCCGGTGCATCAATCCTCATGTCAGTGCCTGGGCCCCGGTGTCGCCGAGGAGTGATGGCCGTGCGGTGATTATAACGGAATAAAAGGACGTAATGAAGTGCTTTCCGCCCCGTTATTCTCGTGTGCTCGGCCGCTGTCAGCCACCTCCACGCTGCCTTGATGCTCCACTCCTCCCCCTCTCCATCTCTTCATCCCGTCACTGTGTTGCCACAGCCGGCTGCTTGTTTTCTCTTTTCAACCTTCATAACGTTCATATGAAGTTTAATCATTGAAAATGCTAATACCGTGACAGGGGCATAGCTGTATGTGCTTTATGCGTAAGTATGTGCCACTTATATTAACGTTTCTGGTTTCTGTTAATATTAACATATCTATGTGTAGGCTATTTGCCATGTTTCTATATATTGATGTGTGCATAGCTGTGTGTGTGCACGTGAGAGAAAGAGAGAGAGAGAGAGAGAGACGAATGGAACAGGTTGGTGGTGATTAATTGAAGAAATAGAGAGTTGATTGTAGTAATTAAACAAAACAAGGTAAAGCAAACGACTGGGCTGCCATCTGGGCCCGCAGGCTTAGAGCACATGCATTTACCCACTGCCAAGCACACCATTTATTTACCCATATAAAGATGCTAGGGGACTGGCTGGGGCTTGCTGTGCTTGTTTGTGAATGTGTGTTTGTGCATGTGTGTCTGAGCATTTTTGTCAGCGAGAAAAATAATTGTATTCATCACATGACAATGTGCATACGTGCACGTGAAACTAATGTTTTGTTTTCAAAGCCAGAATGACTACTTTGGTCTCTTAAATGGCAACACTGGATGTGTGTGTGCGTGTGTGCAAAAGTGTTTGTGTGTGCTGTTTGTTCATATCATATATGCATCTGTGATGGTACAGACATTCATCCGGTGTCACTCTGCTGATCATCTGTGCTGCTTTGGTGGATAAACATCACAATCAAGTGATGCTGCAATGGAGAGTGAATGTGCAGAGGTGCATAACAGAGATGTGGATGGCACCAGATTAATTAACACACACACATATCCAAATATACACACACACAGAGCTATATGAACTCAAATGCTTTTCCGCACACAGACACACACACCAAACCAAGCAGACATCTACCCACACGCACTCCCAGGCTGTGTGTTATTTTTGAAATCAGTCAACCATCAGCTAAATCTGGTCTCTTCATTTTGCCGGGCGCTTCAGAGAGAAAGCTGTGAGAGCTGGTGTGCGCATATGAAATTGCTTACATTATATGCTGCAATGTTTTTCCAATGGGCTGGAACATATTAAGCTGAAAATGAATAGCAGGTCTTCTCGACACCATGTTGAGCGCTGGATAAGCCTTCACTTCCCCTTCTCCGAGTGCTCCATCATAACGACAGCTGTCACTTTTATAGCCGTGTGTATGCGTCTGCTTGTGTGCATATACTGTGTTTGTACCATATGTTTGAATTTATGCATGCATGTGTGCATTTATGTGAGTGTGCGTAACCGCTACTGTATAGCTGTGTGCAGTGGCCCTCTATAGGAGGTCATGTGTTGAGACAAAGGATCACATCTGCCTGACTCCCGCTGGAAGGGGACGCATGCCCGTCTATTTGTTTTAGCGCCGGTCATACAAAGCAGGAAGATGTTCAAATGATGTGCATGCAGATGATTATCATAAATATGACATCCTTTATATACCCCAGCAGGAACAGAGAGCATGCATCTGAGCATATGCATGTGTTGGGGTTTGTGTGTTTGGGTACCTTTGTGATTACGGTGTGTTCACATATGCATATTTATGCCTGTGTGCAAGCTTTTGTGTGTGTGTGTGTGTGTGTGTGTGTGTGTGTGTGTGTGTGTGTGTGTGTGTGTGCCAGACAGTGGCTCATTGGTATGCTGAGTGTCTCCGGTTCCCCTGTGGTGCTGGGTGGGATAGGAAGCATCTGTCACCTCTGCAGAGATCCAGCATGCTGCCGACTTAACCATTAAAGCGCCGCATCACCTGAGGGCTGCTATCTGAGAGGGAGAGAGAGATAGAGGGTGGGAGAGAGAGATTTCTATTGGCAGAGCCACCCAGATGGGTGGGTCTCTTGTCAGAATTTGTCCTTGATTGATACATTTAAGGGAGGAGCAAATGCAGACAGACAGGGCCTATCCTGATAGGAGGCGGAGCCTGGTCGCCACAGCAACCCAACACCTTGATAACCTATTGGAGGACCAAAAATTGCTGACATATTGCTCTCTCTCTCTCTTCCTCTTTTATCCCCCTATATCATTGTTTCCCTTACTCAGTTTCTCGTTCCGCCTCTCTCACCCACACACTGGGTTTTGATCTGTCCTGCAGGTGTGTGTGACGGGAGGTTGGCACAAAATGACAGCCATTACACACAGGTCACACTGTTGGGGCCAACACTGCTATTCAGTTCTGTGAGCCAGTTGCGAGGTTCTGGTTTTGTGGATGCTAACATCGTCAATCGTATTATTAGTTTTTCCTGTTGAAGGCACAGTCACACCAGAAATTACAGAAAAAAATCACCCTTGCGACTTCCCAAAGTATTTGGTTTTAGAAGCTTGATGACGTCGTGTTTCTGAACTACTGTAACTAGCGAGATAACAGATTATTTGCAAGCTGGCTTGGAGATGTTAGTGCTAGTCAGTCAAAATAGAGATCATTTTTATTTTCCCTGCACAGTGCCGTTTACTCCCCCCACGGCATTTTGTCTACATGATTGTATCATTTTATTCAATAAAGAGTATTAGCGGAGAGGGAAGAAGCTCTCTATTCTAACAGGTTTGGTAACTGCTTCTTTTACTCATTTTTACTAACGGGAACAATAAGATGCATTTATACCAGGCTGCATGTCTCAAAACTGTATGCGAACCATCTCTCTTTTGTGGAACAGTTTATACTCACAGACAGAGGTGGGTTAAATGAAAGTAGATGTTGCTAATAATCTACGATTGCTTCCAATATTTTGGGCTCTCCGTTCCCTCGGAGGTCGGCGCTGTCGAGGGGCTTGCTATTGCTGAAGTTAAAATGTCTGTATTTAGAA